>NC_020491.1:20859749-20868585 GCF_000184155.1 Fragaria vesca subsp. vesca
TTTTCTCCCACGAACAATTCCCCGAAACTAATTATCTCTTAAAAAATACCTCTAGGGACCAATTAAACTATTAACTCAATGATCGAGACGGTAAAATTCTTATTATAATTAAGCTAATGAATAAGGTAAAAATATAAGGGCCGGGATGTGACAGCATTTGTCTTGTGACCAAGTATATTAGTTTGGGAAGATGATGGTGTTCCTTCAAGAATGCCGGCTTCTTTCTCCTCAAGTTGCGAAGTCTGGGGAATAAGGGGATATTTGACGTTTCTTTCTTTTAAAACCTCTCAGTGGGTCAGTGGCTGACGGAGGTTCTATAAAGAACTGAATCTGCTTGATTGGTGGAAACCGGATTCCAGGTACTTTAAACTCAGCATAGATGGTTCATGGTTCTACCGTGCTTAATTGGAGCTGGAGAGAGTTAGTTATAAGGACAGATGGAGAATGGATTCATAACTCTATATAGAGCATTGGTGGTGGGAAAGTGTTGCAATTTACCCCCAGAGAGAAGGAAAGAAAGTAAAAAGAACATATAGTGTGAGCAAGAGCCACAATCCCACATTCAAAACAAACAAAATCAACTGATTCAATTTCGCAAAGGGTCTAAAATGACTGACAATGTCCAAACTGGTTACATAGGATAAAAGATCTGACATGAAAGAGCAAAAGTTGACTATATTATGATTAAATTCAGAGATTAGTTGTTGGAGAGATGCATCAAATCACATTAATTACATTCAATAGGAAAGTACATGGATAGCAAGGAATTCTGTTCCACTAAACAAAAGTAGATACATAATCAAACTGAAAACTGTTTATCCAATCTTGAGAACTCTATTTAAGAGGGCCAAAAACCACCACCACCAGGCTTCTTTACGAGAATCTGACTATATTCCGGCCGCGATGTCTGCAACCATTTACAATAGTGTTCAGATTGCAATTTTCGAAAGCAATTAAACCATTTTAATTGAAGAACCACCTAAATATGCAGTTGGAAGATCTACTCGGGACAAGGACTGCGGAACTACCATACAAACAGCCATTTCCATAATAGAACAAAACCCTTTAAACCGTTACAACCTAACTGCTATGAAGAGCTCTATGGGAATCAAGGGTTGGGAGATTTAACCATGTGTTCCGCCAGGACATTGAGTCAGATCCTCAACTTTTCCGTAACATAGTGTATTTCCTAAATAAATATCTTTTATTAATACTTTGTTTACTAATGGATAAGCTTTTACCAATTTACTCATGAGAGAAAGAAACAGAGTCGTCAAAAGAAATTCCTTGAGAAAGGGCAGAAGTAGAGAACCTTATTGGCAAGGTCAACCTAACAAAATACAAGATTTACCTATCACATGATATGATCTAAGAATACAAACAGCAACAGTTCGGTTCTAGAATGAAAATTTTACATGACGCTATAGCCGGAAATAATGACTTGGAAATCTAAAAGGATGGATGATAAGAATACAAACATAAGAGATATTAATCAAGAAACCCAAGCAAAACACAACTAGAAGAGAGAGCAGAAAACAGGAGTACTTACATGATCATTGAAAATGATGGAAGTGACTGAAGAAAATAACAAAAGATGATTTCAAAGTCAGCAAACCTAACACTACACTTTCTGGTGTTTTAAATAGCACAAAACAGTAACTTAGCAAGCATAAACTTCAATCAATTCCTGCAGGAGCTTTAACATGAACCATTGGGGAAACTGAGTCAAGTGCATTGCCAATGGGATTCTATAAATATTTTCATATCTCATAAAATGTTTAGCGTAATTTTGAAGAGCGAGTATGAATTGCCAAGAAACCAATCACTGATAAGGGATCAGATACATTTACATATTAACAACATAAGCGGATTAGGATGGGATTGAATTTATATAAATTGAGTACCATATCTAAGGTCCCCTATTCAAAAGATAACCGCAGATGTGGACAAAGAGCTATAGCTCAGCTGGTTAAGTACACAATAATTAGTTTCAGACTATACATACAGCGAATCCTTTGAAAACAGCCTCTACTCTACTGAAAGCTGATTTTAGTACAAGCCTAGAACTTTTCCATTTCAATTGGAAACCACCAACAGTTCCCAGGCCCCCAAGATCAAACAAATTGCAGGGAATTCACATATCACATGGAAAGTCAAGAGAGGAGAAACTTACGAGATCTTTGAAAATGATGAAGGCGATAACGAAGAAGAGGACGAATAGAATCTCGAACTCGGCGAATCTGAAGAAGCCGAAGACCGAGTTGACAGTCCGAGTCAAAGCAGATTCATCGTCCTTGTTGTTCCTGCTTCCCACTCGCTTCGCCATCTTCTTCCTCTCTTACCTGATTTCCTCCTTTCACACTCAATTCACCAATTTCATTTTCGTCCTTGTATAGTTTTAGATTCTTTTTTTTTTTTCCTGAATTGAAAATGAATAAATAAATAAATCCTTGTATAGTTTTAGATCTTTAGTTTTAAATAAATAAAAAAATTTCTAATTTTCTATTTCGTTGTAATTTCTTTAAAAAAATTTATTCACACACTTCTAAATATTAAATACACGGGCCGGATCAAATGACACTTTATTTTACATATTTTTTTACACCAACTTTTAACCATTTAAGTAATTTCAATGATCATGAATAATTTCATTTATGATGTGTCAAATGATATGTAAATAGTTTTCTTTTCTAAGTAAAAATCAAAAAATTAGAAAATTAGAAGATGAAACGCCATCTTCTTTCCTCTTCACGCAAAAAAGAAAACATATCCTCATCCTCCCTCTAACTGTATATTCTCCGGTCAAGTTGATTGCAAAAACCTACCTGATCGATTGTTCAGAACTTCAAATGGAGACAAATAAAAACCACAAAATCAATCTTCTTCATCTATCTATATATTACCCTATATATGTATATTCTAAACCTAGATCGAATGAATTATGATAGGTTATGCTTTGGGGTAAAAGAAAGAACGGGGCATATGGAAAGTCATTGAAGACCCAAGAATATGACACACATAAACTTTACTGCAATGTGGGAAAATAAATGGGAAATTGGATCCTCCCACATACCATGGGATCTAATCTCCCTTATACTTTCCCAACATGGATTGCATATTAATTGCATCTTTCAAATATTATTTTAATGTATGTTATTATTAAATTATCCATAAAATTTTTGAATCTTGAATATTTTATATTTTAATAGTAAGGATATAATCGGTAAATTAGTTACTTGTTTTTCTATCTATGCATAAACCAAACATTGGAAAGGAAAGTAAAATACATTTTCTAGTTACTTTCCCAACGTTCTCAAACACCTCATAGGGAAATTAGTGGAAAATTTATTTTCCTATGTACATAGGAAAGACCAAGGAACCAATTTCCTTTCCATCAACCAAACGAGACCAAAAAGACTCCATTGCACTTTTTGACAAGCTTATCAAGGTGTTCTATGCTGCAGCTGCAGAAAGCTCAGATATTTAGAATCTGTCAATTATCGTGTGAAGATTAGTTTGATGCATTACTTTATCAAAACAACAGACAATGCAGGTATGGCTTTATCATCATAGATGCTCGGGGCACTCTCAGGCTCTTTTATCAATTCGTTTCATGTAAGCAACTGGCATCAGTTTTTGGAAAGATTTATTTCACTTTTTTTGGTCTCAAGATTTATTTCACTTGCATCATCCGAGAAGCAAATCTCTAGCTAAAATGAGACTAACTTCAAGCAATTCCTGGATCAGCCGACTCCCTAGTGCAGCTGCTAATGCTAATAGCTTTCACCTGTTCAACTCTGGTTATCCTTGAGACTTTCCTCTCGAGTCTATTGTTCTCATATTTATAAATTAAATCAAATCAAATCCATACATCCAAGTACAAGCACCCTGTACAATGTGATAAAATGTTACATTAATATCGTTCTTTAACAAGCCACACAACTACTATTTCCACATAAATTAGTCTTGCTTGACCACGTCAGTTGCAACCGCTGACTCCACTAAGCCAACCCGATCAACGAGCCTCTCCACTGGGACTTTTGAAACATCACGGCGGATTCCAATATCACAAACCAATCGGTGGAGACAGTAAATTCCAGCACCGAAAGCACTCAGACCACTAAAAGTAGTAGTCAAATATCGAGCCGGTGAACAAGCAATAGCACTTGCTGCAGAGAAAATGGAGGCAGCCTGCCCGCTCCTTCCCACACTAAGGCTAGTAAACACAAGCAAACCTGTTTTGCAATAAATTGCAAAGTCTTCACAATTATTTTTGAAAAGGCAGTAGCTGCCAAAACCATTCTGGAGAAGGAAAAAGGCACGGTGAAGGACATCTTCAGATGGATCAGATGAGGCAAGGGTACAGGTACCTCCTCTGGCTTTGGCAATAAAAAAGGCTGGATTGACACCATATTCAAAGAGGTACAGATCGCCACCGGACAAAAAACAGTCTAGGCAAGAAGACATGACACCACCATCACGCCCCGATGGTTCATCACAACTAGTGCAGGGATTCTCTGATGAATGGGATGGAGATGAGCTGAAAATGAAACGGTCTAACACAGTTCCTGTGCCAATTTCCCGCCCAGCTGCCCGAGTGAAGTGGATAACCTTTCCATCACCGACATATATCCCTGGAGTTAAAAAACAGACATGGTGACTTCGGTGAGCCATTAAAAGATCAAATAATAAGTACAAAGATCCTCCTCCTATACGAAAAGAAAAACAAGGCTGAAGAAATGAAAGAAAGATTAACTCACATCAGCTAGTCTGAGATACTGTTCGCTTTTGAGAGAAATCCTAAACCCTAAAGTATAAGAAAGAATTTTTGAAAGCATAAACCATGTACAACTTTTATGAAGTACCCCTAACCTCAGGCATTTAGAAGTTATCAACTTAAACTCGTTATGTCCAGATTGATTTGAAAACATCACATTCAAGACTATCTGACAAGATAAATAGCCTATATTTTCAAGAATTACTCCACATAATTCACGAAAACATGCAATTCATAGGATAAGTTCAACTTAATACAATCAACTCAATAACCAGTTTATAAAAGAGACATCGCCTATACAGTTGAAAATAGATGGATACAAAAGACAACAAAGAAATAGCACAAATAATCAGCATATTGCAAGAGAAAGAACCCAGAAAACCAGTTTCAAACCCTTCTAACATCCAAATTGGACTCAAGGGAGCCACTGCAAGTCTGCAAGTTAACGCAACAAATAACATAGTTGACCACCTACATCATTCTGATTTCTTAACAAATTGGATATTCCAGTCAAACAGGGAAGATGATGACACTGACCATTAACCAAACATTGGAGGAAAACAAAAGCAATACACAGAAGATCCCATTAATCTAAGATTACTGTAAAACAATCAAATCCCCAAGGAAATAGATTTTCTAGGGTTAACATATGGACCTTCCATTAACTCATTGCAGTCCCAAACTCCGAAGGGGATTTACAAAGCCACTTGCATATTTATCTTGATCAATCCATACCCCTTCTTTTATCTCCAGCTCTAGATAGGAATTCCCAGTTATCAACTCTTTTCCCTTCCTTGACCTTCCAGTAGACGTCTCTCATTAGCTTCTCCATTCTTAGCATGGCATATATTAGAGGGAGCAATAATGATTGTAGTGGTGTAAGCTAACTAACCTTGAAAAATAGGGAAATTTTCACGTTTCTAGTCTTTTCAACTTTTTGGATAACACAATACTCTGAAAGACCTAGGACTTATCCAAGTGGAAGCCATGATGTTTCAAGGTTGTTCTCCAACTTGATATTAATGGAGAAGCCATAATGTTGGTTGGAAAAGAAATATCCTCTTGGGAAGCCTAAGTCTAAGCTCATCCCTTGTTGGTCCAAAGGACAGTCTTTATGGTAGTTTAAGGGTCTTGCCAGGTTAATTTTCAGTTTTATTAACAACAATGATGAGCCTATTGCTTTTTCTATCAAAATCTTAGGGTGAGTAACCAAGGGTCTTGGGAAATTAAAGGTTGATGGAAATTCATCCCTTCTATTCCTCATGGTGGAGCTGGAGCTATAGTGGGATAAAGGGAATTTTAAAGCTGGTTTTGTCATCCCTATCCCATCAGTAGCCTCAGCTAAATAAGTGGAGTTAAGTCCCATCAAGGAAGGTCTGAAGCTGCTCAAAACAATGCAAGCAAGCAATGTGGTGATTGGAATACTGTCTAGAAGCCATCTCTGATATCTCAGATGTGCAGTGCACCCATATTGGTATCAAAGGGCTCTTTACAAGATATCAGGCTGAGCTTTGCTCTCTTCCTTCTGCTATAGTGCAGCATACTGCACGAGGATGCAACAGTAAGGCACATCATCTTGCCAGCACTGCCTATGACGCTACAAACAGTTTAGTCTGGGTCGCTAGCCCACCAGGATGTATTCTTCATGTCCTAAAGCTAGATTTGAATCAACCTGGGTAGCTAGTTTGTGCGATTTTAATACATCTACTACTTCAACGAAAAAGACTTGGCTGTGTCTTCATGTCTATTTAAGTCTTCAAGTACTTAAGGGTCTTATTATTAATAAGTTTTTAATAGTCATATGGTGTTCTAGGAGTCTAAGGGTTGTGTTTAAAGCCTATGAATATGACTACATATTGTGAACCCCAAATCAGATTCAAATGAATTAAATCTTATTGAAGGCTTAACACCTTTGGTTTCTCTCCCTAACCTCCCTCGTTCTATTTCTCCCTTCTAATCTAAGAACCCTCTGTTTCTTCTAAAACCATCCTGCTTCCTTGTTCCCTCAACACAGCCCAATACATCCTAACAATATTCTCACCAGCTGTTGTTGCTACCTGCTGCATCAAATATATAGTATTTATTCAAAAAAACAAAAAAAAAGGGTCAACTAAAGTATTGTTAATGTACACTGCAATGGAATTCCTGCAAATTGACTTTCAAACCTGATACTGCCACATTCCACACTAAGAAAGAAACTGAAATTGTGATTGATTACCTGAAATAATATGTTATAATCCACTAAAGAGAAGTGTGATAAAATTAACAGACTCCAAAGTATGACATCTCTACTCTCTCCTTACCTACCAGTATCACTTACACCAACTCTTTCTAGTCCTCTCTATGAGCCTAGTGAATACATTAACTGTAGATGCAGATTTGAAGGGGTATAAAGGATCGCCTTCTCAAGTTCACTTGAAGCTCAAACATACAATGAGTACTGATTACCCTCACCCCTTATTTAACATTGGAACACACTGCCTCTATCAGCCAACTACTTTTCGACTTTAGGTCAAGCGAAAATGGTCATTTCCAAGTTCTCCTAACATGGTCATTTACAAGTCCCACAGTATCAATTTCCATAAGTGCCATGGCCAACAAACAGACATACATATGGATGTGTTACCAAGCTTTAGTTATGATCATAGTCCACAAAAGGCTATAAGAAAAATCTGGTTATGTTAGTGCACCTAGATGGCGTAGTTTTGGTTGGTATTCGCTGATGTTGGGAAATTAACTTCTGTTTCTTTTCTTTTGAAAAAAATAAAAATAAAAATTGATCAAAATGATGCAGATGTGGACAATAGTTCAACAGAAGAGCGGCTGCTGACAGAAAAAAAAAATTAAAATAAATTAAAATAAGAAGAAGAAGGCAACCACACCACCAACAAGAAGATGAACAGTAGGAAACAAACTACCACACGTACTAAAGACAAAATCATACATTTAACAGAACAAGCAGACCAACATATTGCACCCTCCTACAGCTCCTCCACACCAATCTGGTTTTTGAAATCTCTTCTATTTGTTTTCAATGAAAGCCCCCAAATAATGACCGTGAGATATTACTTGGGTATTAGGGTCAAGAATAATTGTTGGCCGATGGCCAAACAAGATGTCTTGTGACCACAATTCCATGACAGAGAGATATGCATCAATTTCCAGTCTTCGAAATGCAAAAGAAAACACCCAAAACTGACTCTAAATAACACTCCACATTGATCACCACACTAAGTGTCTTTCTGTTTAATGGAAGGGCAGGATAAATGATCAAGAACATTTCCAAACTAGCAACTCGTAGAAAAAGTTGGCTTAATAATGGAACATTAGACATGAACTGTGCACCAGTAGACGCATGTTGCCTTGACGATTCTAGTGTCATAACCCATATAAGTTATTTCCCTTCGAGTAACCTAAAAGTTAAAGAAATACTGATTCTTATATCTTTTATTTTCTTATGAATCTGCTAGTCCAGTCTTCCTCTAACAATACTCACTAGAAACACTTCCTAGGAGAAAATGTTGTTGAGCAACATCACACTTGATCATATACAAACATCAACAATTGTCACCTACATTACATTGCCTCATTGTTCAATTTCATGTAGTAAATCAGCATTTTTGATCACATTTCCAAATCCCATTGATGTAATCAACATTAAAAATGACATGTTCGTTTGGCTTGGATTTGGGTTTTCGGCAATTGAAGCTACACAGCAAAAAAGGACGTTGAAAAGAAGATAGAGAGAGAGAGGGAACGAACCGTGATGGGCATAGAGGTAAGCGTTCCTCCATGAATAGATATGATCACCAGGTTTGAGATGGTCCCTGTCGATCTTGTTTGACAGCAAACCCATTACTTTGGATTACAAAAGGGAATGAATTCCGAAACACCCAATTCATTCCCAGCAATCTTACATTCCAAAAATGGCTGCAAACCCACGCTATCGTTTCCTTCCTTCGCCTGTAAGGCTATTTCCCTCTTTATTTAATTTCCACACTAGTCTTTCCCTTTCTTACCCTTTTCCACATGGTTATTGGTTTTTTTTTTTTTTTTAAG
>NC_020491.1:20868605-20869737 GCF_000184155.1 Fragaria vesca subsp. vesca
TTAAGATTAAGATAGAGTGCATCATCGAGGCTTGAAAGCAGCTGTAACAATTTTTTATTTTAAAAAATAATAATAATTATTGTGTTGCAAAATTCATCTCAAACCATCGAAGTGTGCGATCTTCTATGAGGGCCTGCTGCCAATAAAAGTAGTGAAGTGGCTAGAGTCGTGGCTTCGCGAAGAAAGAGTGATAGATCACCAGGTATACATATCACTACATAGATCATCCCATTAAATCTATAAGACTTGATAATGTTGCACAGTTTATGTCAAACAACTTAGACGTCTACTACATGTCTTTTGGAATTATGTATTATGTTCCACATATACCTACTCGATCAAAACGGTCTCGCAAAGTATGCTATTAAGTGCTTAACGAGTACTTTGATTATGTGCACCAATTTACTCCTCTCTTTCTTGGTGGGCATGCATTATATGCTACTTTGCTTAAGACCCTCTTAGCCACCCAAATATGAATTATGTCATCAAATATGTATTTCTGACTTATGTAAATCAAAAAGTCGATCGACTTAGTAGTTATTGTTAAAGATCATGAAAATCCAGACATCCGTCTTTAATTGATGTCATAAGACACATTACTACACATCACTTTCTTAAAAACATTCGTTGTAATTCTTCAAAAAAATAAAAAACATTCGATGTAAAAGTTGAGTCCGAACATTAGTATATTAATAAGAAACTGATTTTTTTTCTTATTATTATATCGTGTTTAGTCCAACAATTAATTTACTTTCCACTAATTCACATAGTTCATTCCAATGACTAAAATATCGGAGATCAAGAAAATATCGATAGTCTGAAAAATAGAAATTTTGACTGAAGTTTTGGGGAAATATCAATAAATTTAAGTGAAACTTTGAGAGTTGTTTGTTTTATCAATTATCTACTATATTTATAAAAATAAAAATAAAACCCTTAAAAAGCATTGATCTATTGTGAGTTATAGTCATTTAAGGTGAAATAATAATTAAGTGCACTTATTAATAATTCTTAAAAGTTTACTTTGATTTTAATTATTTTTTTATGGCTAGACACCAAAGGCCTAGGGAGGCTAGGCTATTATATAGTGTATGTAAGGTTCTGCTGTTTAAAGAGGCCGGCCTGCTTGGAT
>NC_020491.1:20869757-20877905 GCF_000184155.1 Fragaria vesca subsp. vesca
ACGACAGCACAGGCTTCCAGGACGGCTTCTCTCCTTCTAGGACTGACCAGCGACAAGTTTTCCAGCCAACCTTGATCAATCATGGTGTTTTCCGTCCAGAGCTTCAATCTGGCCAGAAAACTTGTCGCCGGCCAGTCCTGGAAGGAGAGAAACCGTCCTGGAAGCCTGTGCTGTCGTCCGGGAAGGAGAGAAGCCGTCGCCGGCGTGAGACGGCGGAGAACGGACGAGGTCCGCACTTTAAACCGGAGTGCGGACGTCCGCTTCACATCCTCTATATATATATATATATATGCATATGTCTACGGGGATGAAATTAGATATAAATGTAGTGTGTTGGGGGTGGTGCTACGCTTATTGACATGCACTATACATAAATGTACTGGTGGCTGAGTTGAAAGTATGCACTTCTGCTGTATTTGTTGAGATGCAAACTGGGGATGCGTTTGCTTTTACTTTGAGTTTGTTGCTAGAGACAACACTTCTGCTAATGAAGAAAATCATGTTATTATCATTTGCAATCTTACAGCTCAAAGTGCAGATAGGAGAATGTTTGAAAATGTGAAATTCAAGATTTTTAAATTTCTTATTTACCACTGAAATGCCATGTCAATAATGATTAACAATGGATATGAAACAACTTACAAAGTGCAAGAACGCATAGGTTTTTCTCCGATGCAAACAAAGGTTTTTCTCCTCAAAAGATCTGTTTTGCATAATACAATCTTCACCATGTATCCATGAAACAAAAGAAAGCTGAAATGAATAGCAGTGAATCCAGTGATATATCATCATCATTATATCATTATATAGTACTACCATTCCAGCAGTTTTAAGCCTAGCCTGCAACACAGTTTAGCAAATGTAGGTCTAAAAACACGTAGCTTATTTTCATTTGAGGGTAACTTCTCTGTGAACATGTGCAATAAGCAACTAGTTTATAGTGATTAATATCCGCCAAATCGTCATTGAGATGAATTTGGCATGCAACCGCATTTTACATAACCAACTAATGTTCTCTCTGAGTGGAATTTGTTAAGCTACTGCTCAAATTCACAAGGAAAATTGCTAAACTGTGTCTCTTTATTAAGAGATTCTAACCCATGCACCTTCACTTTAAAAAGGTCATATAACATTAGGGGTGGGCATAAAATCCCGTAATCCCGAACCCATCCCTGTCCCATCCTGAAATTTGCCGGGACGGGACCAGATTTAAATATCAAAACGTTAGGCCTATCCCGTCCCATCCCATCCCTATACAACGGGACAAGACATGAGACGGATAATTCAAATCCCGTTTAGGCCCGTCCCATCCCGACCATTTTAATAATTGATTTTTTATTAATTAATATGTGACTTGAAGCTTTCATTTAAGTGTTTTGATCTTAACTCTTTGTTTCTTTAAGTTAATAGGTTATCTCCAATTCAATAATAGTGATGTTTAATACTTTAATTTGTTGATTGTTATAGACTCTCTTCTTGCACCATAGTAGTGATGACAAGTTTAGAGAAAATAAGCAATATAAATTCTCTTATTACACCGTGTTGTACTTGTAAATATGTTACAAGTACTTGTTAATACTTAATAGAGTAAAGAGCACTATAAACTATGAAACTCTTTCCTTTACTTACAAGTTTATTTTTAACTTTTTTTATCCGGGATTAGGCCCATCCCGTCCCAACCGGGATAGGGCCCGGGTGGGATGAAATCTTAAAAACGCAAATCTCGTCCCGTCCTGTCCCGATTTCAATATCCGGGACAGGCCGTGGGATTAGCTCTATCCCGTCCCATCCCATCTATGCCCACCCCTACATTTCATAGCATAAAAGAAACTACACCCACACAAACGTGAAAAGGCGGTTGTTCTTGCTTTGCATATCTTGCAGTTTCAGTCAAATTTTGTGGTTATATCTGCAGCATTCATGATTTCCATATGGAAGTCCATGTACACAGTGGTAATACAGCAATGCAAACATGAATCCTTTTTCAACTATTCAAAAGTGAACAATCACAGACAATCTGCAACCTTATATCAACTATTCAAAAGTGAGTTATATCAATACGCAACCTTATATCAACTATTTAGAAATGAGTTATATTACCTATTCAGCCTGCCCTTTCTAGACCAAGTGATCTAGACAATCCTTTAGCTTCCAGTCGTTTCTTGCTAAAAAACAAGCTATTCCAGCAAAAAAAATGTTGGCCATAAAGTCATGCTGCTAGGATACTAGCAAGGATCTGGTTGAAGAATTGTTGCAGGATTTATTACATATCGATCGGTTTGTCACAATTGATGCTACAGTTTACTTATCGTCTTCGATGATCAATTCATTCCTACCTGTCTGCCATGTTTAGTCTAATCATCTTTAAGGCATGAGGGCACTATAGGCAAGTTGCTGATATATGACACATAAAAAATTAAAAATAACTCATATAAGCTCACATAATTACTATATATCGGCTTGAAACTTATAATCTTATAACGATGAAACTGCAATCTACATTCGCATAAGGCTTAGCTGTCACTCAAATTAATACAAGGTTAACTAGCCAACAGTTAAAGTTGGTGTTGCTACTTAATTTGAGCATAACATAACAATCAACAATGATACTACCGAGCAACATTAGAATCAACAGTGATACTACCGAGCGTAGAAACATTGTTTTCCTTCTTGTCATGTATTTTTCATAGACAAGCATGGATAGTTTGCTATAAACACTCTCATACACCTATACCTTTCGTTCACCATTTAGCTAAAGAAACTCTGAATAATCACCAACCGGTTACGGTTCCCGTTTCATCTCAAAAGTAAAACTAAGGAAATTCAAGAGGTTGTATTTGCTACAACATATACATTTAATGATCCAAGAAAAAGTGATCCTCATAGCAAGTGAACTAAGACTTAGTGAGAGTACTTCTAGTATGCTTTATTTTATTTTTTCTTCCTTATTAGACTATTAGACACGCTTCAACCACAAATCGGCTTTAAACATGCATGTATTCCTATGTCGAAACATTATATCAACTATGATACCATAAATCATACATGTATACCTATGTTTTGACAGTATATATCAACTATAATACCATAAAATATTCAAACCAGTGTCGTATATCCACAGCAACCGAGGCAGCAAAAAAAATAAATCCATTTGCATATACACTCAAGGACTAGACTAGAGAGGAAACACTCATGCAAATGGATGTATTAAACTTGAATGCAGAGCAGCATTTATAATGCATGCATCCATTTGTGTAACTTCTATAGTATAGTATTTTATGTTCATGAATGCATGCATGAATCCATTCGTGTTACTTTACCATGAAAATCAAAGCTAAATGCAGTAGTAGCATTTATAACTATTATATGCTCTGATGGGAACAAGGTAACACATAGAAGTCCATATATATAAAGTATTGACAGTAGGAATCCTGATCTATTTCAATTTGTGGCTGAAAACCTATATCTAGCAAAGTCTAACAAACAAGGCAAATTTGAAGCGCGATGCTCTGGCATATTCAAGGCACGCAATTGACATAGCAAGCTGAATCATGATACAAATTTATAAAACATTAGATCGAGTGTCTTATTACTCCCATCAACACTAACAAGCACAAAAATAAATTTTAAAACCAACAAAGCGATCTCACCTCCAAGTAATAGCTAGCGTATTTGTCACATCCTTCAAACCATATTACAATACTTTTGTGCAGCATTTTACCTAATATGTGCACGACATCCGACTTATAACCCAAGTCCTTGTCAAAAGAACCTATAACCCAACTCTTTTCAACCTTGAAACCAAAATTATAAAAGAAATTTACCACAAAGTGTGATCTTATTTGACAACAATACAACTTACAAAATAAAGTTAAAAATTAGTAGACTGAGGGAAATTTTACATCCCAAACCAAAAGAGAACATAACAAGAAACATAGGTAGCTACAGCAAATCATCTGTAGTTATGGAAATAAAGAATAATAGGTAATGGCCCTAATGGAGAGAAGCTAACAAAAGCAAAACATTTTAGTAAAACCACTCAACAAGTGGATTACATTAAAAACTAAGTAGAACAAAAAATCAAAAACTCCTATGTTTCGTAGTTTAACAATCAATCACCAATGAGCATTTCCCGTGCTTGGTTCCTTGCTAATTAAAACAATCAATTACACAAGCAATGAATTAACACAAAATATGGTAACAAAATAAATTTAGCAAGCGGATATTTAAACCAACTGACATAGAACAAAATAGCACATTAGTAATTCGTTGCAAGAGACATTAATCTTATACATGATTCTAAAATTTCTAATCAAACACATCAAGTCTTATTCACATCAAAGCTCACATATTTAAACAGTACACTTCACATCTCATAGGCCTTGCCTTGTTATAAGGCAACAAATATCATAATTTGAGGACAAACACATAACCCTTTTTATAACTAAAAAGGGGAGAGTCATTTCACAGAGACCTTATCGGAACATACCACATTAGTCCCCTATGAATAGGACCTACACTAACCAACTGACATAGAACAAAATATCACATTAGTAATTTGTTGCAAGAGACATTAATCTTATACATGATTCTAAAATTTCTAATCAAACACATCAAGTCTTATTCACATCAAAGCTCACATATTCAAATAGTACATTTCACATCTCATAGGTATTTGCCTTATTCACATCTCATAAGGCAAAAATATCACAATTTGAGGACAAACACATAACCCTTTTTACAACTAAAAAGGGGAGAGTCATTTCACAGAGCACTTACCGAAACATACTACATTATTCCCCTATGAATAGGGCCTACAATAGCCTCACACTATTCATTTCTGGATAGGGCGCACACTAACCCATGTGGCGGAGGAAACAAAGATATCTCATACAAAAGCCTAGATGGCAGAAAAGTACTCATCAATGAGCACTTAACATCAGAAACTATAATTTATCTAGCTTATCAAAGAACACTAAAATTTTTCAGATCAGTAGTACACACATGGAAGATCAACTTCACGATATTTCAAGCCAAACGGAATCATAAATCCTCAACAAATTCAAACACAAAACAGCTGCAGTGCATAACACTTACAACAATTTTAGTACAAAGCACTTAACTTCAGAAAATCACAACCAGTTATCTAGCTTATTCATAGGACACTGAACTTTTCTGATCAAGAGTTCACACATTGAAGAACAACTCCACATAATTTCAAGCAAAACGAAATCCTATATCCTACTCAATTTCGAATTCAAAACAGCTGCACTCGATAAAACTGAGAACAATTTCAGCACAAAGCACTTTAATGTCAGAAAAACACTACCATTTATCTAGCTTATCATAGGACACTACACTTTCCAGATCATGAGTACAGACATTCAAGAACAACACCAAAAAGTTTCAAGTACAAACCCAAAACAGGTCAAATAAAGTTCTCAACATAAGCTGATCTTTCTATCCAATCCCTTGAGTTTACTTTATCCCTCTCGACTCAAAAGCTTCAGATCCCAAGTTATTTTACAACCCAGGTGACTTCAATCTAATGCATGCAAGTAAAAATTGAAGAAAACTTTGACTAATCAATCCTTAACCACCTTACCTCAAAATTCAGCATCAGGCTTATCCAAGTCAATACTAGACCTATGAAGCTATCTCAATCCCTTCTTATTTCTCCCTCCAGCCAAATCACTCTCCCTTCCTAAGCTATCTCATTCCCTTCTTATTTCTCCCTCCAGCCAAAGCACTCTCCCTTCCTTTCTTTCTTTTTCTTCCTTTTTCTTCGATGCTATATGTACTCCGATAACCTCCCACATCGTCAACAGTCTTTCTGCTTTTCCTAAACATCTTCCAGTCCTCCCTACAGGAACCCAAAAAAAGAAGAAGTATTCCATCACTCCTATAAACCCAAATAAGCAAAGATAAAAACCCAGATAACCCCACAGTCAATATTACTTACTAGAATCGCTGACGAAATGGGTACGCGGCGTAAAAATCGATGGCTCCCACCTCTGCCGATATGATTTCAATTTTCTCCTTTTTTTGTTCCTATTTCGATAGGATTTCATACCCTACGTTGTTATGGCAGTTACCGTCTATGTGGAGATCGTGGCCGGGCAGTTCTTCTGAAGTCTGGCAGTTCTTTTAAAGCCGGGAGATCATGGACTGTGCACTTCCTTCCTTTTTTTTCTCTCTTCCTCTCTTTCCCTGAATCCTGTCATCCCGTACTATTCGTTTTGGTTTTGTTTCCAAGATTACGGTAATGTCCTTCAATGAATATCTACACATAGCTGCAGAATGATAAGTTCTAGGCTTTTTCGGAAGTTTAAAAATTTAACCATTGGAATCTCCTTCTGGCTTTATTAATAGAGATATATAAAACTGTGAATGTAAACAAGAATCACATGTATTATTTTTTTTTGAAGAAACAGGCCAACTCTTTTAGTGATCAGCAAAAACCGTACATAATAGCTTACATGTGGGGCTGACAAATTACTATTACCAAAATAGTATCACCTTTTAAAACATTAAGCACTTCCAACGTAGTTCAAAACAGAATCACATATATTATAGTTTGGTTCTAAATACTGAAAAAAAATTAAATAAATTGTTATTTAAGTTATACCTTCTCAAGATCTAACTCATGCAGTGCTAGATCTTCGGGTATATAAAAGGAGACCTCAATTTCTCCAATGTGCAGTGTCGCAGCCTTTGGTTGTTTATAGTTTAGTAGCGACTCTAATACCTAGAGAAAATGAAGCAAGAAATATTAACGATATATAAGATTAATTAATTAAAGAATAAAACAAAGGTCTAAATTGAGAGATTTAATGTTAACCAAAGTAAATGAGTCAAATTGATCACCTTCTCATCGCTTATAGGGATGACTTCATCCTCTTTTTGGCGTTTGATTGTAAGTAGAGCTGGAATTCTCTGGCATTTTTTTTAATTCGGATGTTGCAGCCACCATATATTGAATGAACATCAGCCAAAATCAATCCATCATAATATGCATAATAATTATTTGAACAACATATGCAATCAAAAATACACATAATTACTTACCAAACTATTTTTTTCATTCCTTCAAGTAGTAGAACATGCAACTTGTGGTCTTGACAACTTTGAGTCTTAGTACTTTGAAGATTAGCAAGAGTGTGTACATTTTCTGGTGCAGAGTCATTGCTGTAGATGGAAGACATGTTGGCAATTGGGATTTGGAGTTGGTTTGCTAGTAGAGAAGCAGAGGATTATGTGAAGAAGATTGTTGAAAGGTGGGAAAATATTACAACTTAGAGAGTGATGAGATAAATCAGTACAAAAGACCAATGAATTTATACAACCTTTTATGTCTTAGGAAAAAACAAGGCAACTCTGTGTGCATGCACCAACCAATACGTGAATCCAAATTTCTTAAATTCATTGCCAAAGTATGAAGATTTTTTATCAATGCATTAGATGGAAAAGAAAACTCATTGGCAGAATCTGACTCAAAAGTTTCAAATGGTAAAATGTTTTGTTTTTTCAATCATGAAAATCTGTCAATATTAACAAATTTAGTCAAACCTTACAAGTATGTCGACATTCATGCATGCAACTAAAAAAAACATTCTGAGGCCAGAAACTGTCAAACTTGTATTTTGATTGTTTTCACATGTTATATATACGTTCTTTATTTGAATCTGTGGTACATAGTTCATGGCAAATAGCTTCTTTTTTTTTGTATTAATACATGAAATATTGGTTAAAGTTATTCTATATCATTTGTCCACACTAAAAAGTTATAACAAAAAGAAATTAAAATTATTTATGACAGTAATGAAACAAGCCAACTTGAAAATTACAAACTTTACCCTTAGTTTTACCTGCCAAGTGCACATCAGTACAGAGAATTTAGATAAGATTAGATTGTAATAGTTTGGATTACGTAAGATAAAAAACGGTAGTGGCTGCAAGACCAAACCTGTGTTAAATGGCTCATTGCGGCATCAATAGATGAAGAATTTCTGTTTAACACTTTTATGCCCACTCAACCTCTTTTTATATGTCAATTGTAACCTGCATCAAACAAATTTATACTCACCAACTCACATTGGTATTAGAGACCAAATTATCTCAAAAGTTAAAAATAAAATTGAGAAAAAA
>NC_020491.1:20878226-20879836 GCF_000184155.1 Fragaria vesca subsp. vesca
AAATATATTAAACTAAATAATATAACAGAAATATATACCTAAATTGTTGATTCGATTGGGCTCGAGTATCCCTTCATCTTGGCTTTTGGAGGGCTCAGAGATCATAATCAACATTTTGACAAGATGGCGAAAAATTATATATGATTTATTTTGGTTTGTAAACTAATAGTTTCTAGCAGTTGGATAAGTTGAACAAAGAGTTCTCGAGTGGTGGGCTTATAAGCCAAAAACAAATTGCGCTTGTAAACTGTGTCCATAGGTGATTTCGGTTTTATATTTTATTACAATTTTGAAAATGGGTGCATTAAAAGTTGTCACTTTGTGAGCATTGCCATAAAAACAATCATAGGTCTCGGAAATATAAATTTTAGTTTACCTCAAATAAATTTACTAAATCTTGTACATGTAATTTTCTAAAGTTTACACAGTTATCGATTGTAAAGATTGCAGCTGGAGAGCAAACCCTAGAGAGAAAACAAGAGAACGTTGTTGGGTGGGATTTCACTTGTCCGGCCTGGGTGCTGGGCTGCTGGCTTGGTCGCAGCCTTGCTAGTGTACCCAACGTGCGAGCAGATGGTGTCTGATGCCTTTGGGTAGGTCCTATTCTCAAAGGCTGAGGCGTGGAGGTTTCTGTCTTCTCCTTCTCTCATGTCCAACTCCACCAAGCTAATGTCGGTGTAAGGTGGAATCGATGTTGGATAGATCCATTGTGATGCAATGGGTTTGACGTTGGTGTCCTCATGGATAGGTGCTAATGGTCTGATGACGGCGACAAGCGAAGAGATGATGGTGGAATTTCAACGTCGATGATGTTGTGATGGACGCGGTGTGGTGTGGGCACGATGTCGGGATGAGCGTGAGGATTTGGAGGCGGTATTTATCAGGCCTCCGGGCCAGAGCTTTGTGCATTGGGCAAACGGTTGATTTGGGCTTGGGTCTGGGTTTGGCTTAGGGCTCAGCTCCAAAATCGTTTTTGTTTTACCTTTACAGTTACGTAATTAGTTTTAATATTTTGTTTAATAATGTCATAATTTTGAGTGAGTGCAGCAGGCCTCAACTCGGTTTCATTTCTCCATTTAGGGTTACACGGTTTATTCAATTTTGTCAGTATTGAAGTACACCTTTGTGTCTTACACGGATATACTCATGGGTTAAACCGAATTAGATATTGTAGCTTCTTCTTGGCCAAGGGTGGTAGTTTAGGCTGGGTAATAACCAGGACGCCACATGAAGCGGGTCGGGTAATAACCGAAACACCGCACGAAGCGGTCGGGTAATTACCGGGACGCCGCACGAAGCAGTGTGGGCAATAACCGGGACGCCGCACGAAGCGATCGGGTAATAACCGGGATGCCGCACCAAGCGGTCAGGTAATAACCGGCACGCCACATGAAGCGCGTAAGGATAATAACCGGGACGCCGCACGAAGCGCGGTTGGGTAATAACCGGGACGCCGCACGAAGCGGTAGGGGTAATAACCGGAGGGCCGCATGAAGCGGTAGGGGTAATAACCGGGGGGCCGCACGAAGCGGTTGGGGTAATAACCGAGACGCCGCACGAAGCGGTTGGGTAATAACAGGGACGCCGCACGAAGCAGTTGGGTAATAACG
>NC_020491.1:20880304-20885728 GCF_000184155.1 Fragaria vesca subsp. vesca
ATAACCGAGATGCCGCACAAAACGGTAAAAGGGTAATAACCGGAGGCCGCACGAAGCGGTTGGGTAATAACGGGGACGCCGCACGAAGCGGTAAGGGGTAATAACCGGGTCACCGCATGAAACGGTTGGAGTAATAACCGGGAGGCCGCACGAAGCGGTTGGGGTAATAAACGGGACGCCGCACGAAGCGGTAAGGGGTAATAACAGGGACGCCGCACGAACCGGTCGGGGTAATAACCAGGACCCTCACAAAGCGGTTGGGGTAATAACCAGAAGCCCGCACATAGCAGTTGGGTAATAACGGGACGCCGCACGAAGCGGTTGGGGTAATAACCGGAGGCCACACAAAGCAGTTGGGAATTAACCAGGAGGCTGCACAAAGCGGTAAGGGGTAATAACCAGGACGCCTCACGAAGCGTAAGTTTAATAACCAGGACGCCGCATGAAGCGGTAAGGGGTAATAACCGGAGGCCGCACGAAGCGGTTGGGTAATAACGGGGAAGCCGCACGAAGCGGTTGGGTAATAACCGGGATGCCGCACGAAGCGGTAAGGGGTAATAACCGGAACACCGCACGAAGCGGTAAGGGGTAATAAACAAGACGCCGCACGAACCATCGGGGTAATAACCAGGAGCCACACAAAAACGGTCAGGGTAATAACCAAGACGCCGCACAAAGCGGTCAGGGTAATAACGGGACGCCGCACGAAGCGATTGGGTAATAACAGGACGCCGCACAAAGTGGTTGGGGTAATAACCGGGAGGCCGCACGAAACGATTGGGTAATAACCGGACGCCACACAAAGCGGTTGGGAATTAACCAAGAGGCCGCACGAAGCGGTAAGGGGTAATAACCTGGAGGCCGCACGAAACGGTAATGAGTAATAACCTGGACGCCGCATCAAGCGGCAAGGGGTAATAACTGGGACGCCATACGAAGCGGTAATAAGTAATAGCCGAGACGCCCCACGAAGCGGTTGGGGTAATAAACGAGACGCCGCACGAAACGGTTAGGTAATAACCGGGACGCCGCACGAAGCGGTAAGGGGTAATAACCGGAGGCCCCGCGAAGCGGTTGGGTAACAACGGAACGCCGCACGAAGCGGTTAGGTAACAACGGGACGCCGCACAAAACGGTAAGGGGTAATAACTGGGACGCCGCACGAAGCGGTAAGGGGTAATAACTGGGACACCGCACGAAACGGTTGGGAAATAACCGGACGCCACACGAAGTGGTTGGGGTAATAACCGGGACGCCTCACGAAGCGGTTAGGGTAATAACCGGGAAGGGTTTTCTTTAAGAGTTATGAAAAGAATAATTATTTATTGTTTTTAAGAGTCTTGAATGGGGCTTTGCCTATTTAAGTCTTTTAATTATTCAAGAGTCTTATTATTAACAAGTTTACAAGTCATATGGTATTCTAGGAGTCCTATAAAGGGCTTTCTAATGTACTTTGAAGAGCTGATTTGAATGAATTAAGATTTTATCTTATTGAAGGCTTGGCCTTGTTTCCTCTCCCCTAACCTCTCTCATTCTATTTCTCTTTGTTTACGGTTCATGAAAACAAAGCACTTAGAACACGTATCACATATTCAGATGCGTTGACAATGCAAAGAAATAATGCAGACGATATAAATTAATGTTATCTTATACCAGTGACCTAGTCTATAATTTAATGATATATGTGGAATCTAAGTTAGCATTTTGACCAATGCCAGCTAAATCTTCTTCTGAGTTTACATAAGGAAGCAAAAGAATTAAATGAGGTATCTTAAGCTCTTCTATATAAGGACCATATGTTCTCAATCAATATGTCATCCACGAACCCCAACTAAGCTTATGGTGCTGCCTCATCCTAATCGAGACATCAAGCTATGCATATACTCCTATTGCTCATGTTTCCCAATCAGAGCCTCTACCTTTTCAGTGAGTTGCAACAATAACTTCTCTCGATTATGGATTTGTCATCAAACCCCTAAAGGTAGTCCATTATGGGTTGACATGGAGAAGCTAAAGCTCTGATGTCAAATATGACGTACGACAACCTAGAGGTCACTGTGTTTAGAAGTGTGAAGCTTAGGATTATAATCCATGGGATTGGCTATTGTGGTTAAAGACCCTTGAAAGAAGGGAAATGAACAGAATATAAGAAATGTGGAATCTCAGCAGAAGGTTTCTTCAAATCAAACCAAGACTTCTCATAAATAACTCAAGAGATATTGTTTGAAACAAATACAAGTAATCTCCTTGACTGATTGTGTCAAATAAGACCTTTGTACCATAACCCAAAATTAGATGACCCTCATGAATGACCTCTAAGAAACCTAAAAGATTAAAAGATGACCATAAACAAAAAACAACCATCTTCAATGGAACAGCTAGAAACCACATGATAACCCTAAAAGTCTAAAACATGACCATAAACAAAGAACATCCATCTTCAATGGCACATCTAGAAACCACATGATAACCCTAAAGCAACAAGAAGACTAGGCAAATCTAAATGATTAAAGACTCCTCTCTTCTACATTGTTCTAGCTACATAATCATGAGAAATTATAACAGGAAAATAACATTTTCATTCACACAACACACACAGAATTACAGGAATTCATTAACCATACGAATGGGATATAATCAATAACTATGTTTGAGTGTAGAAATACCTAGCATCCACCAAACTTTAGACCTTTCACCTGAAGGATTCAAATTTTAAAGCAAACCAATCAAAGGTTTCCCTTAAAAAATTGAAATTACTGAATATAAATTCAGAGAAGTGGTGAAGATCATACAGCTTTCCCTATATAAAAAAAATTAAAAAAACAACATACAGGTAAATTCAGGGTGAACTTACTCTGTAAATTCAAATTATCAATATGCACCTTCAGGGTCTCGAGATCCTATTAACAAATAACATAAAGTCAGAAGTGTACGATAGAGATATTATAATCAAGAACAACACAGGGTTGTAAGGCGGTTCGACGAAAAATAGTATATAGTTAAATTTCCTGTCATATTGTCACTACACAGAGTTGTAAGATGGAGAGTAAGAGACAAAAACAAAATCGTTGTGAACAGAAGACAAAGTCCTTGAACTCATATTCTCTATAGAAACAGGACAAAGATGATGCTTGCTAATTCACACCTTTGATACACATAATGGTAAATTTAATTAATTCAAATTAGTACAGTATCTCACATCCTTTTGCAATCCAATTGCAGGTGTGAAAAAGAACTTACATTCATGTAAATAAATGACATATCAGGTATATCACAGACCAAATTGAACCATAACATTGAACTTGCTAATAAGGAGGTTTGGATATTATTAACAATTATGATATAAGAAAATGCAAGAAGTGGATTGTCGTTGGGAATGATATTAACAATGTTAGCAAAAACCAAAAACGACCAAATGTTCAAAGATTGATAATTTTAATCTATTTGCTGAGATAATCCAATAGGTTAATTACCTAAGCGGTTTTGCTACCTCAATAAGATCAGTACGCCTTTCCCTATTGACAAATAAAATCAGGCGGTCAGCTACTGCCATTCCTACTCATACTCAGAAGTTCAAAATTTAGGATATGAAAAATTTACCTTTGCAATTGTGAAACTTTTTGAAGGATCAGAATTTTTTTTTTCTTCTGTTCTTTTCTAAACCCTGCAAACAAATATTAAAGAATATAGTGGATTTAAGTGTTCAGCCAACGTTATTCAACCCAATAAAAGTCCACCAAAGTGAC
Organism: Fragaria vesca subsp. vesca; assembly: GCF_000184155.1. Taxonomy (NCBI): domain Eukaryota; kingdom Viridiplantae; phylum Streptophyta; class Magnoliopsida; order Rosales; family Rosaceae; genus Fragaria; species Fragaria vesca. The sequence continues at coordinate 20,884,051 of NC_020491.1, forward strand.
CGTTATAAAACGGAGGACCAAAACTACTTAATTTGCAGCAAACTTTCTATAAAATTGAGTATGATTTCACCTAGTCTCCTGAAAAGAAACCATCAAAATATGACCTAACAGAGTTTGAAAGTTAATCATAGATTATTAACATGCCTATAACTAAAGGATTTGGGATTCAAAACATATCTAGAAACACAAAATCTCCCAGAATTTGAAAATATCCCAAGCTCAACTACCTCTACTACTAACTCAACTACCTGTTCAACTGTTCAGAGTACTTGCCTGACAAAGCTCAAATCAAAGCATATAGGATGGAACCTTATTCACAAAATAAAAGTATATATTCACACTTAAGGTTCCTCAAAAGTCTGAAAAAGTATATAACTATACATGCCATTTGAGAATATGGTTTTTCCAAAAAACCTATCTAGCACTAAATCTTCGATGCAATTGAATTTTTCAAAAAATAAAAAATAAGCAGTTGAAGAACAAAATTACCTATATTGATGTGTATCCTCTGGATACATTAACAATTTGGTATCTGGTACAGAACATGGAGTTAAATTAGATTCATAAACCATACCACATACCACACAGTAAGACTCATAGTTTAGCAACCCAGAGCGCTAATTTATACAGCAAACGGCAGTACCTTCCTTTGCTTATTCCATCTTCAATTTGATCTTTGCTGAGACCTAAGAGCACACCAGTGTTTAGAGAAGTCCTTCTGGAAAATCGATTACTTCTAAGATATCTGAAGACGTGAAAAAGCATTGCATATTAAACCATGATACACAAAAGCCAATCACACGAATTTTCAATCCATTAAACGTAACTGGAAAAATAAAATCACTTGAATTGAAAATGTATTACGCATATCCATCTTCTTCTTTCCCAGCTCCAAATCCAAATACCCAGCTTCAATTATGTTATAACACCACTCACATTATAATTCACATATATATATATATGACACTTTCACTGTACAACTAATGATTCATAAAAGACGTTACCTGAAGAACTCAGATACATATGAAAAACTCTTGCACTCCTCTAAGCCTGTTAGTGGCAGGTCAATGGATCTCATGTCAAAAGATTGAAATGATTTTCAACAGCTAAATTTACCAATTGAGAACAAAGAGATATGATTTTTTTTTCTTTACCAAGAGTGATAAAATGTAAACAAATCGGGTAGACATGCAAGCAACAAACGAATTGAAAATATATAAATTACCCAGAGAAAGAAAGAGGCAATACCTTTCGTTAGCCTTATGAAACTCTCCCCTCTAAGAACAATACGAAATCTGAAAACGTCAAGTAGAATCGATCAGAAACAGAAAACAAAAACAAACTAGAAGTCAGGAACTCGGAACCCAATTACCCATTGATAACAGTTGAGGAAAAAGCGAATTGAAGTATTGAGGAACACCAATTGGATGTTATCTTCTAGCCTAACACCATGATATTGGTCTCAGGAAGAAGAGAGGAGAGCGAAAGACGGAGACGGAGAGTGGAGAGAGCAGAGAGAGAGGGAGAGGGAGAGAGAGAGAGAGAGCGAAGACGGATTAGGGAGAGAGAGAGAGAGAGAGAGAGAGAGAGAGAGAGAGAGAGAGAGAGAGAGAGAGAGAGAGAGAGAGAGAGAGAGAGAGAGAGAGAGAGAGAGAGAGAGAGAGAGAGAGAGAGAGAG
>NC_020491.1:20885749-20892619 GCF_000184155.1 Fragaria vesca subsp. vesca
AAAAAACATTTATGGGTATTATGAACTTACGGATGAGAATCCATTTAATTAATAAGTTGAAATTGAAGTGTAATCTAACCATTACCATGAGAGAGGTATTTGGACACCGTCTTAGCTGCATACAGCTGCATACGCATCCATGTTTTTTAGTGGCTTGAAGCAATTTGGTGCATACATAAGCATCCATGTTTTTTTTTTTTTTTTTTAGTAGCTTGCAGCAATTTGGCTACGAACAACGTTTGTACCTTTTATTTCTTCTTCTTTTTTCCAGTATATTGGGTTAATCATGTGACCATACTTTCATGTCTAACTAAAAAATATAAAAAAATGAACTATACCTTATTATTTTTCCTTTCTTCTTCCTTTTTCCAGAACCCCGCAAGTTTATGTATTACTAAAATACTATATTAGCTTCTATCTTCATAAATGAAACCTAAGCAAATTTTATGAGCAGAAAAGGATAAACCATATTAGTGTTGCAGAAAACAGTGTTTCAAGTATATGAACCACGTACCCTACCATAGTGTTTTCTTTTGTCCTTTATCAAGTATGCCAAAATCAGAAATGCTCTGACGGTTCTTTTATCTATCAAAGATTTGCATACAATTTAGTAATACGACATATTATTCTAGATAATAGCAGATGCAAGGATAAAGAAGCAAACTTGAATAAAATAAAATAAAATAAAATAAAAAAGCAGGAAGAAAGAGGGAAGTAATAAGACATCAGCTATCGTGCAGATTGCAAAATTAATCAGTATACTGTGCAAACTTACCACCATTTAATGTAATGATGACCTTTCTGAAATGGAAGGGATAAGGATTATTTCTGGAGGGGCTGAAAGGTAGAACAACATATAGGCACTGTTTTGGCTAATGACTTCCAAAGTGTCAAGGTTTCTCGATGTCTCTAGAGATTCTGGAAGTGAGCTTCAAGAAAACTACGGAAACAGCAGAACCAAATTCTTTTCACAGAATCTGAAAGATAAAGAAAAAAGGCCTTCCATGAAACTCACAGATAAAAAAAGGCATTTATTTTTCTTTTCACGATAATATCCAAAGTAAGGAAGTTCTATATTCAAAATCAAAATTCAAAGCTCACAATGAAAAAAAAAAAAACAACTCCCACACATCCAGAAAAATCATAAACATGCTTACAAATTATCAGATTGGCAAATCAAATCAGTACCAATAATTAGAAAAATGAGGAGGAATGGTATCACTATCAGATTGATTTTGATGGTGCAATTCCAAAGAAGCTCTTCCTTGCCGAATATATTCCTACACTAAAAAAAGGACATGAATTAAAGAAAGTACACCACAATCTTCTGTCAAAAATCAGAACGCAATAGAAATTTAATACAAACAACAATACAAATACCTACAAATTGAAATCCAACACAATAAAATGAAGGTTGAATGAAAAAGAAATACTCGGAATGGACTGTAATCAAATCCGGTATGAAAAAGAAATACCTGGATTGGGCCATAATCAAATCCGGTATGAAAAAGAAATACCCGGATTGGCCTGTAATCAAATTGAATGAAAAAGAAATACCTACAATCTCACCTCGATCATTGTCAAATTCAGTGGAAGATGCAAGAGCATCTCGTATCAGACTTAGAAACCAGTGGAATCAATCCTTGAGGTCTCAGACTGCAAAGAGACAAAGCCCGAATCAGCTGAAATCAAGTGAAACGAAAAACCTAATCAAAAAATTCAATGAATGAATCATGAAAGTGATGAGAGAACCTGAGATGAAGAAGCGATAGGGGGCGAAGCTAGAGTTTTGGATTGAGAAATAATTGGGAGGGAGGGCTGGGCGGTAGTCGGGTGTAAAGGAGGAGAGGCCGAGTCTGTCTGGACACTATCAACGCTGAGTCTGGAAGCTTCAAGATCAGGTACAGAACGAAAATACAATCTGATGAAAACTTGCGCGACGCAGCAGAACAGAAAATAGTAACATTTCAAGGTTTGATAACAAAATCTACTTACATAAAATGAAATATATGCGAAAATGACGAAATCTGAGGACTAATCAGTCTTTCTCTGAATTACATGATGATTTTATGCTCCCAACTTGCGGCATCAGCTTCAGCTCCTTCATATCTTCTTTCAGTCACTTTTTGCACCCAAAAATCAAAATATCATAACAGGTAGTAAAACAAAACAATGTTAAAAGAAAGTGTTTCTTTTTATACTCAAAATGATTTGTACCTGATGATCATTGACCTCAAAGAAGCTTTTAATCAACACGATGATAAATCGGCCATTACCATCTGAAACTAAATAGCAGTAACGATTAACGCCTAGTACCAATTGTTTATCAGATTTCATCTAATCAAAGCATGAAGTTACTAACAACATACTTACCAAATTTGGAACAATCTATGACTTCTTGCTCTACGTACGAAAACATAGAAGGCATCCGAAGGTCACATTACCTTGCAACTTCAAGAAGCAAAATCGATTTTTTGAAACTGAACACATACACTAAAGCATACATATAAAAGAAACTAACAATCCATTTTCCGTATTAGATCACCCATGCAGAAATTCACCAAAAATTGCAGTCCACTACCTTTCCCATCACGACTTCCAATGCTCCCTGTATAAACAAAGAACAGAAGGTAAGTGATTTAACAGTAAAAAAACTTCATCAAGTAAGTGCTCTGTGTAGGGGAAAAAAATCATTCACTATTTGACCTATTCCTCTTTGCTAATAGTCGGGAACATTATCGGAAAATGAAGGATATCGACCCCCAGAACTTCACTTAGTTTAGCAGCTCATCTAGACTCTGAGAGAGATGCCACCATCTAATTAACTGTCTTACACTTATTAGTGTTCAAAGCATCAATGGTTAGAAAGAAATACTTAAATAGTCGAAGCAGCTGTAAAATTTCACCACTTTTAGTGTATGAAATGCAATGCTTACTTGTCCGCCCCTGCAGCCTCTAGTTGTGAGACCTTTGTTACAATCCATCAACTTTTGTTCAAGGAGGCTGATAAGTGATCCAGTCACAAACTTGAACTTGCTGATACCTTCAATGGCACCAATAGCTGACAACCCCCAAGAACAGCCTATACAGTTCATACCAGTACTATGAATGATTCAAGAAGACGCATATACAGAGAATGATCACCAAGATTGAAATACAGGCAATGCAAGCAGTCCATTGATTTATTAATGATTTGATGCAACGATCTCTCCAAATAGCACAAAGCATATTGGACACTAATTCTATAGCTCTGGCACTTCATTAAAGACTTATGGAGAACCAAAACAATAATGTAATAAATCACCTATTATGAACAACCTACTTGCACAACAAAACAACATATCTATTAAATTAGGAAAAACAGGCTACATATGCAATGGTCGAAGTGTGGAAAACATGTAGACATGAACTAATACTTCCAGATCCCTATTCAAATTGCAATGACCATAACTTGATATGAAAAGCAGAATAAAAACAAATCTCAGATAAAAAACTAAATGGGAGGGAGCAAATTCATTCACACAAAACTTATTAACCATTAAGACATAGCAAATTCCACTTTTCAAGCCTATAGACTCCATGGTGATAAGAAAGGCAACAATTAGAATTCTTAACAATCAACTTACCATTCAACTCCAAAAAAATGTTACAATTTTTCTGGGAACTTCAATTTGTACAGAAAGAATAAGAAGAAAAGATAGAACTCAGAACCAAATCACAATTCACAATCTTCTGTGTAAACTTTAAAATGAAAAATCAAAGTTAGCTACTCTCCCTGTACTCCCTTCTCATATCTAATTCCATAAAACCCAACTCAAATAAAAATCAACACAAAACCCAGATTAAAAAAGTGCGAAATCACCCCTGAAAGCTTCAAACACACCGCCCTGCATTCCATGGAGAGGGAGACCTGCAAAATTAAGACAGTAAGACGATCAATTGATTAACGGGGATCAAAAGTACACTTCCAAAAAACTAAAAGCAAAGAAACCCAATTTACAGCCTATAGACAAAAACCAATCCCTATACCTCTCCCTAACATCACCATACTCCATCTCATGCTCCCTACCTGTCACAACCCCCAAACCCTAGAAATAAAGGAAACAATAAACAACCCAGAAATCCCAAAACCAAAAATCAATAAACTGAAAACTAATTTCCCTACAATAGAATGATGAGGACGACGAGAGGAAGAAATATATACCAAGAGAAGAGAAGTCGGATTTGTGGCCAAAAACTCTCACTGTCGTTCCCCCTCCTACGGTCACCAATCGGAGAAATAGAGGGATGTGTCGGCAACGTCGAGGCGGTTCGATTGCTGGTTCCCGTCCCCGAGAAGCCACCGGAAGGCGAGAGCGTCGTCGGAGGTTCGTTGTCCTCGCAGCGGGGAAGAAAAGATCTTTTGGAACAAGGGGGAAAGAAAATATCTGACTTAGCTGACCAACCTCTTTTTATCCTCATCATCGACTTAATCTAACCATTTAGTTTTGCTCAGATCGCACTGTCTAAATATTCTTAATTTTTAAATAATTTCTAAAATTCTAAAACTTCGAAAATTCATACAAAAATATCTCATTACTCCAAAAAATTTCACAAACTCGTCATAACACGTACTTTAATATCAACTTTAATATCAAGGTTTTTACCTGATAAAAATTTCTAAAAAATATTCTCAAGCACTAACTTAATAACCAAGATCGTAAAATTATTTTCTAACGATCTTAAGATAATAAGCTCGATAAATTTCCGATGTATTACATTATCAATTGGTCAGACAAAGTTTGTCATATATTTATTTAGTCCTCCTGACTTTATAATATATATATGTCATCGATGAGTTATTTACAATTATATGTCGGATGTTAAGGATTCAATTAATTACCCGAGGAGTGAAATGCTCGTGATTCTCATAGTTCATGAGGAAAGCCTCGGATTCCAGGTTGGGGACTCAACACTCCCTTGATTTTTGATTTTTTTTATAGAATGTCAATGCATATTTGAAATTGCATGATATTTTTATCATGAAAATGCATGGTAACCGTTTTATGAGATTTTGATGGCTTAAGAGTGAAGCTAGAGTCGTGGCTTCGCTGAGGAAGAGTGATAGACCACCAGGTATATATATTACTATATGGATCATCCCATTAAATCTATAAAACTTGATAATGTTAAACAGTTTATGTCAAAAAGCTATCATGTTCCACAGATACATACTCAAAATGGTCTCGCATAGTATGTTATTAAGTGCTTGCAATGGTAACGAGGATTTTGGTTATGCGCACCAATTTACTTCTCTCTTTCTTGGTGGGCATGCAATATATGCTACTTCGCTTAGACCCAGGGTCGGTCCCGAAGGATTTAAGGCCTGGTGCGAAAAAAAAATTTAGACCCCTTAATTTTTTTTCTTAATTCAAATAGAACGATTTTTTTGGGAGCTTCTATTCATACATTCAAAAACGCTACTTGGACCTCCTTATTTAATTGACCTCTAATTTACTTTTACAAAGAACTAAAATGCTATTCACACCTCCCTAATTTTCCCAAAATCAATAAAAAAAATTGTTTTTTAAAAGAATCCATTCATGCCTCCATACCTCCTTTGAATTTTTAGGAATCTAACAATCTATTTTGATTTCAAAATCCATCTAATTAGTTTAAACTTATTATTAGGAGGAGTGAAATTTACACGTCTCGTTTTACAATCTACATTCGCACCTTCCTTTTTTAGTTAAAGTTTTTCACAAAAAAGACTAAACATTTGTTATTGGAGACAAGATTTAAGTTACTAAACAAGGAGATAAGGAGTGTAGCTTGTAAAATGGGGAGACAAATTTCACTTCCCTAGAATAATTATAATGAAGTGTAGTTTGTCCCTTCCTTGTGTCTTGGTGGCCGGTTACCTGGTTCTTTTGCCACAAAGATAGGTTTTTGGGTCGACCTTGCATGTAGTTTATGGTATTGAAATAACTTAAGTTGACATAGGTTCTTAGGTTCTAAGTTTCTGAATTGCTTTGCATGGTTCAACTGTAACGTGCCCTGGAGGACGGATTGTATTTATGTTGTACTACTTCTTTCAATTTATCAATATATGAGACTTAATGTCCAATTTAAAAAAAAAAACTAATAACACAATATTTTATTATATTAATTATCAAATTTATAACAACTTTCTTTATAGCTTTCTTATGTTACCAAATATCGTAAGTTCCTGGTAACTTTCATATATATTTTTTTCTTATGAGAAAGACGAAGAAACTATTATACTTTTTGGGAAGCATTCGAGACTGAATAGATAAAGTAAAGCAAAAGCCTCTAACAAATAAACACTGACATACGAGTTTAATGGTGTATATCTGAAATTCATCGTGGGCATAGGTTCTCAAATTTTTTAGTAGTAATAATAATAATAGTAATAATAATAATAAAATAAAAATAAATCATCTGTTGTGTGTTAAATGAAAAACGGGAGACATTGAGAAAACGAGGGCATGGACGATACTGGGGAGCAAGAGCAAATGGCGTGCAAATGTTGAATGGTTCAAGATCGAGAAGCAGGATCAAGTAAGCCTTTTCTGTCCCTCTCCAACGGATACACCGATTTCTTGATTCCATTTGTGAAATGATTGCCTCACAGCTAAGAGGAGGAAGAGCAACCAAACCCATCACCCAAATCGCTAAAATCTTGCTCCAAAACCCACAGAAACACACTCCCATATCACCACCAACCCAATGCCACCACAACCCTCCATGGGTTTTACAGACCTCTGTCTATTCAACCCAGTTTCCTGAGTATGAGATGCCCTCAGTCACTTGGGGTGTTGTCCAAGGCCGCAAAGAGAGGCTTGTCTCTAGAGTCATAATATGCGACTA
>NC_020491.1:20892639-20893661 GCF_000184155.1 Fragaria vesca subsp. vesca
AGAGAGAGAGAGAGAGTCAGTGGCTGAGCGAAAGAAGAAAGGGTGTCGAGATCTCAGAGGTGTCGAGATATCTGGAGATGCGGCGAGGAAGAGAGGCAAAAGAAAAATCTGGAGATAGATAGAAATTTTCAGAAGCGGCCAGATAAAGGCAAAGGATACAACTGCTGTCATAACAGCCCAAGGCCAAAAAATGTTCCTTAAGAACAGTAAACTAGCCATGACGTCAGCTCAACAAATAGTATATGTTAAATTAAATTAAATATACAAGAAAGTTGCCCACGCGTTGCAGCGGGATTTTAGTGTATTTCCACCTGTCTAAAGAAACACTGTTTTAGTCATCATACTTGAAATCGATAGAAACAATTAGAGGCGGATGTATGTGTATATCAAGGGAACAGAAAATAAAGTACATTGGCTGATTTCTCTTCAATTGAATTTTAAAGAGTTGTCGAATCAAGCTTCACTTTAATTATAACCTACGTGGCAAGTCTGCAAATTGAGAAAGTAATTATGAGCCTTTCAGCAAAAAACATTACGAACATGATCAAAACATGGAGGATAGTGGACATGTTAAATCCAGACAACATGCTTTAATTGTACAACAGATTTTGATAAATTTGTTTACGCCATATCCATTTCAGGCACTGAGACCAACAATACTCAATTGCACAATGATAAGATTCTTCAGAGAACCTTATCTCACCTTGATTCTTGTCGAATTCAGTGGAAGATGTAAGATAAACTCGGATCAGACTTGAAACTGGTGGAATCGATTTTTGAGGTCTCAACTGTAAAGAGACAAAGCCTGAATCATTGAAATCAAGGGAAACAAAAAACCTAATCAAAAAGTAAATGAATGAATCGTCAAAGAAAGTGATAACAGTCAAGTTGATTTTGGTACTATATAAACTTACCAGGTGTTGTTCTTTATATTGATCAGGTACTGAAATTCTGATTGTTACTCAAGAGTGTTTAGGGCGGAGTTCTGCCTGACTGTTAATTTATTGCTGATGGAGCAGGTT
>NC_020491.1:20895861-20908154 GCF_000184155.1 Fragaria vesca subsp. vesca
CTAGCGTTTGCTGCTTCATTAGTTTAGATAGTTTCAGAAACCCAGATTGTTAGGTCCTGTCAATCTAGCTTAATGCTGAGTTTAGCAAGGTAGTGAGATATATTTGTTTTGATGATCAGATGAACACATTTTCCTATAGATTTTATGATATGCAGATTCTCTCTTTTGAAGACCTGTTGGATAGTGTCAATTGTATGATCCGTGCCATCCTTTCGGTTAGATGTCATCGGTCATCATATAAGCTTGCTACCCATGATATGCCCTATCGGGCTAATATTGATGTCAGTGATGAGATTTTTGATTTTTTCTCACCATATTGAGTCTGTTCATATCAGCAACAGCCACAGTACTAGTTTAGCTAGTACCAGAAGCAGTTGTGATGCTGATGATGTTGCTGATTGCTATATATGTTGTTTCAGTGCAGGAGACAGCTGAAGGATCCATTTTGTATTTCAGTTCCTAGGAGTATAGTGTTTGGATACCTTGGGGCGAAGTAAAAGCTGCACTCTCTATTTGTTTCTAGGCTCTCATTCCATTTTGTATTTCAGTTCCTAGGAGTATAGTGTTTGGATACCTTGGGGCGAAGTAAAAGCTGCACTCTCTATCTGTTTTGGATTTGTTTCTAGGCTCTCATTCTATTTTGGTGATGTTTCATCACGTGGCACCTCTATGATAAACATCATGGTTGCACTGTGTTTCCAAACATGTACTTTTGCTGCGGTTCCCAATGGTTTTCTTGATCCTCGTCAGAAGAAGTCGGATGAACCACTTGTATATTTTGTAGGCGCTCAGTAGGAAGCCAAAAATAGCCGCATTTCGTGATTCCATTCTATTATTTTCACTTGTTTCATTAAATTGAACTTTTACCATGCTGCAGTTACTTGCTTTGTTCTATGGTCAATTGGATTGGTGGTGATTGTCTTGTTTCTGTCTGTCACCCTAAGATACATGTTACTAAATTTCATATCGCTCCATGCAAATAAACTTCACACCCAATACTGAAAAATGTTTACGAAAAGATATGGTTTGGTTTTTGATAATTTTGTGGTACATTGGAGATCTTTTAGACGTTTGATCTAGCCTGAATCTTGATCCAATTTCATACCATATTTCATTCTCCAAAATAAAAAAATAAAAAAATCATACCATATTTAAAGGGTGAGTCTTGATAATTTAACCAGCCAGTAGCAATATAAAAAGTAGTTAGGAGACTTGTGGGTGAGTGAGTGACTAGAATAGGAGTTGTTCGATCATGAGAAGAGAGAAGACCGGTGGTTGCGCTCCATGCAGATGATAACCTTCATTCAAAATTACCAACTACCCAAACCAAAATATCCCAAAATTTATAAGCTTGGCTTGTTATCAAGGGGGAATAAAAAACCAAACCCAGAAGCAGTTCTTCATTTTGTTATTTCCATGATTCCACATTTGTAGGAAAACATCAGAAAGTTGCCAACTTTTCAACACATTCACTTGCATTGTCGATTTCATGTGTGAGAATTTAGTGGCATTTTGATTCTGGGAGATGGCTACGAAAGCTGAAAAGGGCAAAGATGGAGGAGACTCGTCCTTGGCCAAAAAGAAGTCCAGAAGACCCCAATGTATGTCAATTCCCATCCAATTGCTTCCCTTTTGTGCCCCATTGTTGGTTTTTCTCAGAATCTGATTGCTTTTTGTAACTGTGTAACATGTAATGCTTGATTGATTTGCTTGCTTATGCCTTGTTGGGTGAATCCAGTCGATTCATCTATGGATTTTTTTGTCGAATCTCTCGGATAATGTTGGTGTTTCAATTAGAAGTTGATTTGACCAAGTGGCCGTTATAACTGAGTTCTAAATTTGGTGACAATTGGATAGTCTTGTCTGTTTCCTTTTTCCCTGGCACCAGAGTTTGTATTGGTGATTTTCATAATGACTGGAATGGTGCAATGCGATCATTTTCTTGTGCTGTGGAAGTGTTATTCTACGGAAACTTACATGCATTGTCCATTTTATGTTTCAGATTCCAGGTTCTCACAGCAAGAGCTTCCGGCTTGTAAACCAATTTTGTCACCAGGATGGGTATCTATATTGTTTTCCATTTGATTTGGACTCTTTCGCCCACAAAGCCTTTATTCGTTTGTTTTTTTCATGTTACCTTCTCGTTTTTGGTTTCAGGTGGTTTCAATATTTTTCACCATTGGCATTGTCTTCATCCCTATTGGTTTTGCTGCCTTATTTGCCTCGGAGCGTGTAATATTCTCAGCATGTTTTTATGTGATGCTTATTATGGATGCTCTGTACTGGTGGCTGTTTGATGTCGAGCATAAACTAAACCTTGCTTTTTTTTTTCTTTTTCTTTTTTTTTTTTCTTTTTTTTCTACATGCAGGTGGTGGAGATAAAGTTCCAATATGACCAAGACTGTGTTCCTGCAAAGTATAAGAATGATATGGTTGCGTATATTCAAAGCAATGACACTGACAAGACCTGTACGAGGAAAATGCCTGCGGTTAGTCTTTTGGCTCTTTTGTTTATGTCTAGTTGGTGATTTCTACATCTGGAATTAAGTGCATTGACTGGAAAAAAATTTCAGGTTTCGGCTACAATGAAGTCTCCGATTTATGTCTACTATCAGATTGATCATTACTTTCAGAATCATCGTCGGTAATTTTTCTTGTCAGTCTTTTCTTTGACAGAGTGCATGTATAATAGGGGTTTTAAAATTTATCAATGCATCCTAGGTTTCATTTTACAACGTACCCAAAGAGAGAAAATAAAATTAAAGCCAGCATCATAATGTCAGAAATCACAACCTTAATTTCTCAGCTCCAGCTGGGAGCAGGGGACTTTTAGGGATTCCAGAGATGTGAATTTCTTGAGCATACACTAAGTTGGAAGTGTATATTTTTTCCTTAAATTACCAATTAATATACTTTTTTCGTGTATATATACAAATCCTATATAATAAGAATGAACTACAACCAAGGAGCACATGAGTATACATCATAGAAGTACATCAAGGAAAATTAAAGATTACTGCCAGAATAACATCAATATTTGATACTGTCATAAAACTGAGGATTCAATGACTGACTTGAGAGCAAGAAAAATTTACCACACACCTAAGAGGAACCTTTCCTACATTTTCTTAAGTTTTTGCCTTACATTTGAGAACAGCGAGGTTGTGGATGTTGAGATGGTGATTCAGGATAGATTGAGTTCATAAATTATTAATATGGGATGAAAATATTGAAGTGTCTGAAGGGTGCACAGTTGTAGAACACTTCACATTCTTCTTCTGGAAATGGAAATAATGTTAGTGCTGATGCAGCTTTCTGATAGGACGTTGTAGAGCCAGACCTCGTAGAAATATACTCATGATATGATAAGACAATCATAGTGTTCTAGAATCCTACTCTTTACATCAAACATAAGCGCAAGTCCGCGGTTCACTTATGAATGCTCTCTGTCTCATCTCTTCACAGCTACCTGCTGTGACTCTGTTTCTTTTCTGAAAATGGAATGATAAAATCATGAAATGGACATTATATACCGTCTTCATCCCTACTCTTACCCTGTTTTTTATTTGGATTGTTAATTTTTTTGTTTCTGCAGATATGTTAAAAGTAGAAATGACGAACAGTTGCGGGGAGATCAAAATAATACAGCCGACTGTGCCCCTGAACGCTTTGCAAACAATGGTCAAGCAATTGTTCCTTGTGGCCTCGTTGCATGGAGTTTGTTTAATGACACATATAAGTTTTCAGTGAAAAACAAAACAGTAGAAGTCAGCAAAAAGGACATCACATGGAAAAGTGACCGTGAGAAAAAGTTTTCAAGCAAAGTCTATCCCAAGAACTTTCAGGCTGGGGGTTTGATTGGAGGAGGGAAGCTCAATTCTAGCATACCTGTACATAATTCCTCACCTAATTTTTGTTTTTTTTTGTTTTTGAATAGTCCCCTTTGTTTTTTTCTTTTCTTGCTTTATTTTTAGTTCTTGAAGTAAATAGTTTTACTTGTTTTGCATTCAACAGCTGAGCGGACAAGAGGATCTTATTGTCTGGATGCGAACTGCAGCACTGCCAAATTTTAGAAAATTGTATGGACGGATAGAAGAGGACCTTGAAGCTCATGACCAAATAACAATAGAACTACAGAATAACTATAATACCTACAGCTTTAAAGGCACCAAGTCGGTGATACTTTCTACTGCGAGTTGGATTGGTGGAAAGAATGATCTAATGGGCATAGCATACCTTACTATTGGTGGAACATGTTTGTTCTTGGCAATATGCTTCATACTTATGTATGTGCTTAAGCCGAGGTACGTGAAATATATACATGATGAAGTTGATTGAGAAGTTACTTTTATTTGTCCTTCTAGTTTCAGAGATTAATTAGTACTAGCTGGCCAGTGTAGCTTCCAACATGGAAAACAACCCACTTTAGTTCTTCCATATGTTAGAAACATTATCAGTGAGATGTTGTTAACTTTTTCTTTGCCTTTTCTTTCGTGCAGACCTCTTGGGGATACCTCATACTTGTCTTGGAATAGAAATGCATCAGGAGGAGGCCTACGTTTTTAATCTGTAGTGTTCCTTCACAATCTTTTTGTACTATGACTCTTCTGCCTTCTCATCTGATAGATACTATAATTTCATGTATATTTTTTTTTGAACAAACAGGTCGATTAAACTTGAGTAGCTGAGTGTACAAAATGGTTTAAATTGTGAATGGCATGAATTTTGCAAGAAGCAATGACATTGCATAACTTGTGAGTTACGAGTAGGGTTGTATTTTGCAAGATGGTTTCTGTTTTTACTACTTAGTGTTGCGTGAATAAATAATTTTGAAATTTTGTTCAACAGACTTGATGGAGCGGAAGCTATATATAATATTTGCAAAATATAATTTTACTAAATGAATCTCATGTACATCAGTACATGCTATGCCACAATAGATCTATATCACTTTATAGCTAGCAGTGTCCACTTTTCTTTCTATTATGAAGCATATAATTAACTTATATTTAGTTTTTTCGCATTCATTTCTAGTAAACAGAACATCTCATCCTCAGAAATAATTCGAACCAAAGAACTAGTAGTAAACGAAGGACAATTTGCCGGGCCATTGAACGTTTGAAACTTTCAGTACAATGATTTTCATTTATCAACAAACTGTTATTGTCGGCTCCATTGCTACAGAGACATCCCTATCGCACATCTCAGAAGTAATCTGCACAACTCCTTCATCCTGCATGTTTCAGATGTATAAATTATGACTAGATGAAATAATTCTTTGTGGTTTTCCAGTTAATTGACTAGGAGATGATCTACCTTGGCTATATTTCTGAAATATGTTGTTGTATAGTTTCCAGTAGGGAACAAAACTTCAATAAAATCTGCTAAAACCAACTGTGGCTGGGAGACTGCTCCATTGTACCAGTCTTCACATGAAAATGCAGAGACAGATTAGGCATAGAATAACATGTTTGGAGGATATAAAAGTTTGAGAATCCAATACAGAACTAATCGACAGTACATAACGATTGAGGTCAATGAATACTCACCGAGTGCAGTTGGGTTTCTAATTCTTTTATCGTATCTCCACAAGCTTTGGTTAGAGAGAAAAACGAAACAAGAATGATCTTCGACGTTTATATTTTGAAGAAATGCTGATGTATTGTAAACAGCTGGATCAGAAGTATATGTTTCGTCAATAACCACATCCACTGTCTACATCATCAAGAACAAAGAAAATTAGGTAATAAGCATCACCATGGAACTAATTAACGAAACTATCAAACATCATCATGAAAAACTCACACATAGGATGGCATGCAATTCATCCAAATCCTCCGGATTAGAGATGTTATAGGTAACTTTGTTGATAGAAGCATCTACATTCTCACCACCTGCGTCTTCCACATACTGCATTCATTCATTTTCCAGATTTTAAACAATTTCTGAAGTTAAGAGTTAAGACAAGGTTTACTGTATCCCATGCAACAGAAGTAGATTAACTTTGAATCATTCATGACTTCATGTAACAAAAGACTAACTCCATCTGGTGGGACTATTGGTAACTCGGCCTAGTCCACTATTTCCGGAGCTAGTCTACTATTAACATATTAACATATCAGTATACCTAAGGCTAATACAGAAATGACCATGGAAGAATTTCGAAAATTGATCTGTGGTTTGTACCTTCAACTTGTATGTTTCCTCTGTGAAAGACCATATACCCTGCAAAAGGAAATTTTCTTCAACTAATGATAATTCAGTACGTACGTGCTCAATCTGAAATCTAAAGTAAAGTTTAGAACTCGGTCTGTAAGTGACAAACATTATCATACTGCATCCATGCTACAGTTGGTTTGAACGATGTTCTGCCTTTTGCGACTTTGAGCAAACATTGATAATTCTCTCTAACCTGCAGAAAAAAGAAAGAGAAAAAAACAATTATTGGATTAGAGGTAATATGACACACCCCATATCATTAAAGGTGCAAATGTTGATCCATTTTAGATAATCTGACAATTAGTTTTGTCATACTCACAGCATTATATACTTGATTGGCCTTGCTTTCAGCATTTGCAAACACTCCCAAGAACTTGATCCATTCTGCTCTCTACCAAAACATATATAGATATCAGATGTTCTATCTAGTTACTTCCTTTTTTTTTTTTTTCTTTTTTCTTTTTTAAGGGAAGGCATGGCTCCCAGAACACTTGTGATTACCAGTACCAAGTACACTCGTGTTCTTATCAATAAGGGTAGAGCACATCGAGGGGAAATGAGCGCCAAACCCTAGAAATAACAATAAAATCCGCATGGGAGTACAACCTCAATACTAGCAGGGGTCTCATTTTTGTTAACTCCACTTCCTTTAACTGTCATAGATGCTTACCTGCAAAGGGGTTTCCTCTCCATAAGGAACAAAAGAGGCAAAATTGCAAGATTGTGGTCGATCACTGTTGGTGATGAAATGTGCTCCAAATTGTGATAGCGCTAGTGTCTCACTTTTGTTGATTATACCAATTTCTCCAGCTTCATACAATTTCAATACGCATTGAGAAGCCACGGAGTCTGATGTAATTCCCTTTAAGTTCTGTAATACGCCAAGGAGCTGCATAACCACCATTGACAACAATTTCAACAAGAAAATAAAGCATTACAGAATTTACCGGAAAGTCGGAAACCTTTATAGTACAGTTTTTTTTCGAAGGTAGTTACTTATAGAATCGAGTACTAGCAAACTGTCACATTTTGTTCATGTCTATGAAATTAACAGATTTTCTCACAGCGATAGTACTGTCGTAAATATAACATTAATTAGATCTCGATTGATATGAAATTAACTGCTCTGCTTCATGATACATACAAAGTTAACAATTCGCTAGCTTTTGTAATCTAAACAAGGTGACAACTACTTGAAGATAATGAATTAGCTTCATGATACAAACCTCACTCCCTTTAGGGTCAAATATCACAATGTGATCACATAATCGATCTGAACCATCTAGAATTAACGGGTCCTAATTAAATTAGGGATCAAATTGTTAACTTTGTATTATGAAGCAGTCAAGCAGACCAGTTTCCGTATGCTGTACTGCTGCTGCTGCTGTATCATTCACTACGTAGTATAGCGCCATACATGAACAATTGACATGCTAATATTGAAAAGCTAACCAGACTTGAATAAGTAATAGCTAGCTGGAAAATCAAAGGGAAATGAGATTGTAAGTGAAGTAGATAGATTCATACTAATCAAGTTATGAGAATTACGGACTTGTGAATAATGGGAGTTTGGGGTTTAGGGGCGATCCTCACCTCAAAAAAGGAAACTGCAATTGCACAGAGTAAAGATAATTAATTGTTATGTCAATACGTCCAAGTGAGCTAAAATGAAGAAAAAAGAAAAGCATCTTAATTTATCTTGTGGAGCTAGCCATCGATATGTACGTTGTTACGTACCTGGAAAATAATCGGCGTCGATTGAGTAATTTGATAAGGGAACGACAAATGATTTGATCCTTGAAGTGCAATATTTTGTCCTTGATGCCATTCTTGAGTTGTTCTATTATTTATTTTGTGACATCCCAAAACATATATAAGAAAAAGCTATAGGAAATCATGGAGTTGTAATTAGTTTTCATTTTAATTGACTCTAATGATTGAATAGTAATCAACTAGGAAACTAATTAACCAACATTGCTCGATCGTAATGAGAGAAGTAGTATACCTGGATGAGGAGGTAGCTCTTGCCGTCAATGGCATTCTTGATGACTTTAAAGGCCTGCCCATAATATATATGGAAATTAACTGCGTCTTCCACCTTGGAAATGCTACTGTTATTCACTTTCACAGACTTAATACTGCTCGCATCTACTCCATGGCAGAGCACAATGAAGACTAATAAAACCAAGCTTTGCACCCAACAAGTTCTTGCTCTAAAACACAAAGTAGCAGATAGATTCATCATGTCCCTCACTGAAAATGTAGATCGAGTTTGATTCAGAGGTTGATGATGGTGGTCATGAAAATTCGTCGGCAGGCGGGAGGGGGTGGTGGTTATTTGTAGCTAGCTAGAAACTAGAAAGAACCAGATTTGTTAAATGGGGGACAACAGGGTAAGTGAACCCGTGAGTGTGATCTTGAATAATATTAATCATTTTATCTTTTGCTACATTTTGTCATTTTCTTGTCATCGCTATATATGATGAATATATATGCTTACCGAGTGTTCATCATCCCTCTTCCTTTACCATGTGCTCCTTGCGCCTCCACTATCTCCAAACAGTAAAAATGGTCCATCATGTGCTTGATTGTGGAGATCTGCCGAGCTAGCACCAAAGGGCAACCCAACATGAGACTAGCTTGGTGCTCAAAAGGACTAGCTATATGCCTATATTTGGTGGCCGGTCTGTAAGCGCGCGGCCATTTGGGATTCCACTCCATAACCCGACGCACTATCCATGGCCAGTGCTATTTCGTCTTCAAAAGCATGCATGAGGTGCTATAGTGAGACCTTAACAGCACGTTTGTTTACCCGTATAAGAGAAACCCTTTGAGGTGTTGTCAAGACCCCTCAAAGACTGCGTAAATTATCTCAGGCATCAAACACCGTGCAATCCTGTTTGAAGTAAATAAGCATGCTTATAAAGAAACCAATTTTGTTGCTTTCAAAATGTGTTGACCAATGCCTAAACATGTATGAGTCAGTGTCTCACATTTTATTGTTGGTGACAGCATACAATGATCGGAATAGTAGTGAGGTACAGTCCATTATATTTACTCATTAGTTTCTTTAAAGGAAAAAAAATCCAAACCTTATCTGACCTTTTAACAAAACAAAGTTTTGGTATCCTATCTTTTAAAAACTTCAAAACGGTATCCCACATTTTGACCCCGACATAAGATCGGTATCTGGGGCTAACGGGGGATGTTGGCTCCGTTACAGAGCTTGCCAGGTGGCATCTTTTGCAAGGTATTTTTGTCTGTTCAGTCTCTCCCGCCAATTTATACCATAGTTGGCGCCAAATCCATTTGGTTAACATATTTACCACCAAAAGAACAGATTTACCGCCGGGAGGAACAAAGTGATTGTCCATTGCACAAAATGTATAGAATCCTTAACATAGTGTGAATAGAAAACTAGTCCCGTGAGATATGGAAATATCTGCTTGGATCAACTGTGCAGAATGATGTTATCAAGGTAGTTATACTGCAGCTAAGTTGGGAGACAACTTACAAACTCAGGTCTCTAATGTCACTGGCCCTCTCACCGAAAATGAGGGAGATTTCTGAGGCTTACCTTGGATCAACTGTGCAGAATGCTGTTATCACTGTCCCTGCTTACTTTAATAACTCGCAGTGTGAGGCTACAAAGAAAGCTGGTTTTGTTGCCGGCCTAAATGTGATGCGTATTATCAACAAACCAACTATAGTAGCTATTGCTTATGAGTTTGACAAGAAGGTTGGTTGGTATGGAAAAAGAAATGTGCTGGTATATGACTTTGGTGGTGGTACATTGGATGTTTCTCTACTTGAGGAAAAGAAGAGGTTGGAGGTTGAGGAGAAGCGAAGAGTCGAGAAGGAGTATGCAAAGCTATGGGAAAAGCATAAATCAGAGCTGCTGGAGAAAGTAAAGGTTGGGATAATGTACAAAAAACTTAAGGAGAAACACCGAAAAGTTGAGGAGGAGTATCAAAAGCTTGATGAGACTTTGTGGATTATTGTGGATTGTGGATTACTGTGTTGAGCAATTCAAGAGGAAACATAAAGTCGACATCACTGGAAATCCCAAGGCTCTTAGGAGGTTGTGAAATGCATGTGAAAAGGCAAAGAGGATGCTTTCAACTATAACTCTTCCAGTTTCGTGCGTATGAAGTGTTGTATGGCATTCATGTGTTGGTGTATGGCAGCATGATCACATAGAAATCATTGTTAATGATCTAGGCAACAAGACCACTCCATCTCAAGTATGCTGCCACTTCCTAGAAAGGATACTAGTAGCTTAAGCTTCCTTCAACCATCTCAACTATCTGTGCATAAGGATAAGGTGGTAAAGATAAATCCTCTAATTTGTGAGCCTTTATATGGTAACCCTTTATATGGTAATTCTGTCAAAGGTTATTGCTGCTTGAACAACTGCATCATATGCAACAGCCTCATCAAGATTAATACCTTGGCACAGCTCCTTTTGCCTTTTCACATGCATTTCCCAACCTCCTAAGAGCCTATTATGTAACATCAAACAAAGTAGTTCAAGTCTGACCTTGGAACCTCTCACAGATTTGTCTATAAGCATCAGAAGGAGCAGACATGATTTCATATGGAGAAAGGGAGGAACAAAGTGATTGTCCATTGCACAATGTTGCCGGTAATGGATTGGAAGTCTCACCTGCACCACACAAACACACAAAACTCACTAATTTGCTTCAATTTCATCATAAATTTCTGCTAATCACTAAAAGCATCAACTAGATTTGAAGTCTAACCCTGAGACTGAAAACTTGAATAAAATGGTGCTTTAGTAACAAAAGGACAAGAATAGCTCTAATATGAAGTTGAAGAATAGAGCGGCTCTCGATCATAATCTTGATGGTGCTCTAAAACAGGAGAAACACAAGGATCAAACTCAAATTTTGAATTTTCAGTTCAAACTTGAAAAATGTAAATCATCAAAAGGGAAGCAAAAACCAAGTAAAGAATCCAAACCTTCAGGGGAGGAAGAAGCAGTCCAAACTGATCTCGGAGAAGACGAAGAAGAAGAAGTATTCTCTAGTTTCTCGATCATGAAGACAATGAATGCACCGAGGGTGTTTTTGATGGGAGCTCTGTCGTTGTGGATTCGTTCCAAAACGTAGAGAGCATCTTGCCAAGAGTGACAGCTTTCTTCTGATGTCGTCGTCGGGTTGAGGCTGGTTCTTGACTTCATCGGGTTGAGGCTGCAATGGATAATCACTTTGTTCCTCTCGGCGGTAAATCTGTTCTTTTGGTGGTAAATATGTTAACCAAATGGATTTGGCGCCAACTAGTAAATTGGCGGGAGAGACTGAACAGACGAAAATACCCTGCAAAAGATGCCACCTGGCAAGCTCTGTAACGGAGCCAACATCCCCCGTTAGCCCCAGATACCGATCTTATGTCGGGGTCAAAAGGTGGGATACCGTTTTAAAGTTTTTGAAAGGTGGGATACCAAAGCTTTGCTTCGTTAAAAGGTCAGATACGGTTTGGACTTTTTTTCCTTCTTTAAATGTGTTTCCTTCCAAATTCATTATGTACGTATTCGGTTTAATTCTCACAGTGAGTTTTCATTTTTAATATGCTAACATCATATCCATCTTTTATATGTGGTAAGGGCTAGTATGATACTGCTGTGACTTAAAAAAAAAAAAAAAAATTTGCCGTACTGCGAAAATAATCAGTTGTGTTAATATGGTTTTATGTTTGGTAAACATTAGTTCTAAAATTGCTGCAAAGTCAAAATATATTAGTTTTTAGTGTTTTTATGACAGTTGTTTCTAAAAGCTGCTATCAGTGACATGTAATTTTAAAAAAAAAGAAAATATTTTTCTTTGATTTACCAAACATTATAAAATCTAAAAGTTCGGATAAAAGCTGTTTTTCCTGACTTTCTTCAAGATGTACTCTATGAGGACTTATATAATATTTCTAGTGTTGATCGAGGTACATGTCATATGTCCCCCTCGATTCAACACAATTCTGTTTTTATAAATAACGGGAATGAGATTGATCGAGCCTCTCTAGTAGGCTGAGTTTCCTTACTAATTTTTTCAAAAAAAAAA
>NC_020491.1:20908174-20929426 GCF_000184155.1 Fragaria vesca subsp. vesca
ATTCTACCTATTCTTTTCAATGTTTTTTGAATGTTTAATATTTTGTTGTATTTCAATTGTAATGCTTGGAACCCTCGATAACCTAAATGTTATATACTAACTCTTGATATTAGAACCACATGATCATATATTATTATATTAGCGTACATGAATTAAACTGTGAACATCTAATGTCCCACTTTAGAATATGTGTCTTTGGTTAACGTACAAGTATGCATGTTGTTAAGTTAATATAGTTTTTTTTGTTACTTATGTTTATGTATTTCAATCAAATATTACAACGGTATGCATCGAAATTAGATAGATGAGCACTAAACTTATAATCGGTGTCATTATGTGTTTGTCATTGCATCTTTATTTTTTTTCCTTTTATGTAACGTACTCTGTAAGTATTAAGAAATCTACATAAGTCATTCATATGAAATCTGTAGATTTCAGAAATCAGTTAAAGTCTGTGATTAAAAATCGATGGTTTTAAGAAATCAGTGAAAGTCTATGAACTTTTCAAAGAGTCTATAGACTTTTCAAAAAGTCAATTGATTAAAATAAGTCTGTATGAATCCAAATACAATACACCCCATAATGAAAATCATTCCCT
Source organism: Fragaria vesca subsp. vesca (assembly GCF_000184155.1). Classification (NCBI taxonomy): domain Eukaryota; kingdom Viridiplantae; phylum Streptophyta; class Magnoliopsida; order Rosales; family Rosaceae; genus Fragaria; species Fragaria vesca. The sequence goes on from NC_020491.1 coordinate 20,908,773, forward strand.
AATTTACTCTTGTTAGTTACTTTGACAAAAACACATCCTTCAACATAATAGACTTTATTTGATGTAATAATTTGGAAATTCTTATATATGTACATAGAAATAGAAAAGGTATCACATACATTTTGTAGTTTATTAATTAGATTCTGACATGCCATATGTTTATAACAGTACATGAAAGGATAGCGTACGTAGTCCTCTGGACATACACAAAACGGGTCTGAAAAAGTTACACATGGGCCTGAGTGAGATCAGTATCTATGGTCGACCCTTGGAACTAGGAATATCTATCCACTGCAATTGGAGTTCCACTTCCCCACATTCGACATTTCTGAGTCTGAGAACCATGTTTTGTACCAGTTTGCCTTTGGAGTAGATAATGCAGCTCTCTTCGGCTAGACAGTTTTGCTTGTTTACCTGCACTTTAGAGATTATGGCTCCATCTTGATCTTGGAGGCCTTGGAAACCCGTCTTCATGGCTTTGAAGAATGGACCGATCTCAAACTGTGCATCCCCCATTTTGTCATCAAAACTAAATGTATCCTTGTCATACACAGAGACCAGGATTGGAAGATCTGGATCAACAATAGAAAGAGTCAGTTGCTCATTCCACTCAGGATTCAGGCTCTTCTTCACCACACGAGTCTTTAGCTTCTGCATTAATTACAAAGGAAATATCTGTTATATATGTTCTTCAAGAAACTACATACAAGACGATCGAGTATTCAAAAGTTAAAATTTCCATATATATTTACTGATATCGACATACAAGTGTTTTCGATTGACCTCTATGTCATGATCAATGATCGATAAAGTCAAGGGTGTACGTTCGACAAGAATTATTAAAACAATTCCGATCGCGAGCATAATAAAATAGAGTTTACAATATATTGTATATCAGTCCAAGCTGTGTTCTGTAAGAACAATTATATATCTGATCGGTTGCTTGGTTAAAGATATTAAATCCTCTAGCTTGGTTGAAGAAAATACATAGCAATTCACGATTTTATGGAGTTTCTCATCCATCAATTGGCTACAGCTACAATTGGCAAACCAAGAAATAGAAAAAGGAAATGAAAATACACCTGCTTGCCCATTTTGACAATAAGATAAGGGTCACTGCTTCTCATGTCTCGGACGGCGAGGTTCACTCCTCTTTGGATGTGAATTCTCAACAGACCCAACATGTTCTCCATTGCTAGCTAGCTAGCTAGCTTCAACGTACCAGATGCGATCGCGCACCACAAACAAATCAGTAGCTAGGAGAAGAAGAATGGAGGGATGATCTCGATGGATCTGTTAAGAAGGGAGACTGAGGTGTGTCAAATGTGAAGTAGTTGTTGAGAATGGAGGTAGCCATGCCAGTCTTGCTATATTTATATAGATATAATGTCTGAAAGCATTTGCGTTAGCCAGATCGAAGAAGCCATTACAATAATGTTTGTGTGTATTATTAACTCCTTCAACGTGACCGATCAAAAAACAAAAATTAAGAATCACGCGGTACGTTGTTCTCCTTCTAGATTGCATCACTGGCTGGTTTTGTGGTTTCATCATATGAGAGTTAGGGTTGTCTACAATGTTTGACTCACAGACTCACAGAGGGAGCTAGGGATATTGACCGAGGGCCACAGAGTGATAATTATTCATGTTTTACTATTACAGTAAGTAGCTAGCCATGTCAATGCATGCCAGCATGACTTGTCTGACTGGATCATATCACCTCCGAAATAACAAGAATACGAATAGAAGAAGACGATGATTCATAACGATGTTACAGCTAGTTAGTTAGATTAATTAATTAGGTGTTTCTTAATCATCATCTACTCACCGATCGAGCGCGCAAACGGTGTTACAGTGAGACATTTTTTGTAAGATCGAGTATAATTAGGCACAAATAGTACTGTCGTTAATTTAAGGTGAATGGTGTTTAAGGAGGAATTATTGAGAGAATGATAAATAGTAAAGAGAATGGAGAATCATCATCTTATTCATATGATATGAGCCCTTTATATAGGAAATTACGTAACACCTTTAGGTGTTGTACAAATTAAGAAACATATTTTGATATCCTGCTATCACTATATATATATATATATATATATATATAATTGAGATTCCTTCTTTGACTAACATTAGATCAAGGCACACATAGGTCGAATCAGTGACAGAACCAGAATAGTAGGGTTTAGGGGGGCCGAAATATAATGAACGGAAAAAGATATATAATAATTTTAAATCATTTGACAAAATTATGTTTTAATTGAAAGTAATATTATTGTTTTTTCATAATCTTTAAACATAATTGTTCGTTGTAAAGCTTCATTTATATCCATGTAACGACATATATGTGTATTGAAAATTTAGATGTATGTAAAATGATTAGTTAATACCTAATTAATCGGGGTGATGGATCCATATGGTAAGAAGCAATGAAAACATGACATAATATTACATGGAAAAGAAGCTAGACCTATACAATTATAATCATAATCATTCAATCATACTGATAAAATATTATTAATTGACATTTTTTAAAAACTTTGGGGGTGCGAATTATAATAATAACCATATAATCTTACTAATAACATAACATTAATTTACATTTTTCAAAAACTTGGGGGTGCCGTGGTCCTAAGCTAGTTCCGCCAGTGAGTCGAATATCCTACAACAAATGGAGGCTAGGGAATTTGCTAAAGGAAAATGATTATTGCCCATAATAAGTCATAAGATTTGTGGTCTTAATCTTAGGTGGCATGTTATGTCATCATTAATTAAAAAGATTATGTCATGTCATTCTTAACTAAAAAGTCAATCTTATCCTTCCCATATTCAATGGCTCTACATTATTTATTTGTCTTTCTATTAAAATAAAAAATGATTATTTTGTCTTTCTTTTTTATGAAAAAAATAAATATTTCTAGTTTTTTCTTTCTATTTTCTTTTTCATCATGATCATGCTTTAATTAAACACCAAAATATAATGTGAATTCTTATGAATACACACACACACATTTATAATTTGTCCAAGAAAAACAAATCATCCAAGAAAAATATTTACATATATATAAATAATTCGTCCAATATATAGTTTATATAATTTTAACCAGTAAAAAAATATTAAAATTGATAAGTTGTCTAGAACTAAATTTAGATTCACAAAGATGGAATCAAATTTTAATAAATTTATGGTATAAAAGCTTAATTTAGTATGATTATTAACTAGATCATTACTAATAAATTAAATTTGGTATATACTCATGTCCATATTAAGAGGGTAAGAAAATATTTCATATTAGTATGTAGCAAACATTAATTGTTGGGGTTAAAATTGTCTTTTTACTTAAAAATAACATGACATGATTTTTTAAATCAATGACGTGTCTAGGTGACATGGCATGCCACATAAGATTAAGACCATAAATCTTAAGCCTTATTAAGACCCTCTAGCACTACCCTTTGCTAAATAACATGAATTTTAAGAAGACTTGAAGAAAACTTCATTAATTTCCACAACAAAATAATTAAAGGGATCAAGTACCACCAATACATATTCTTCATCAAATCAAATATTACAACAATTTTGTCAACAGTAAATACACTTACATATCATCAAGAGGTAATTAAACAACTTTAAAGTTAGGGTTAAGCTGAATTATCCCCCCTCCCAAAACAAACAACTATTGTTAGAACCAAAATAAAATCATCAGTAATTTAAGATGTAATAATGCTGTGGTTAGCCCACACGGTACAAAGAGCCAAAGACACAGTGAGGAAAATCCCTATCTTCTTCAGAAACAAGCTACAACTACTCCCACCTCTTATATTCACCAAGCAAACCTCTTTCTTCTTCTTGCTGATAATGTTAGAGGAACCTTTTTCTTCCACCACAATAGCAGTGGTTGCAGTGAAGGCATCCCTTAATTTTTCATCTTCCAAATGTTCCCCAACATAAATGGTGTGCATCAACAGAAGTGTAACTGCACAAACCATGGCACTTGCCATTTTCCTCCATGGATTCATTGATATTACAACTCCCACAAACTTTTCCATCACGAACTCCTTGAACATTTCGAAGAAAGAACCTCTGGTGTTCTTGGAGTTCTGTTGCGCATCATCAACTTTCTCAACCAAGTACGAGTGGACCAATACTGGGTTTAGATGGACCTTAACCGTTTCTGAAGGCATTATCTGGTGAAAAAATGTGTCAGCCACCTGACGGGTTGAGACAAACATTCCATGATTAACCTGAATTTCCTCAATGACTTCAAAACTCGGAGAAGACGAATAATCTGTCTCTATGTTGCCATCTTGGAGGAAGTTCTCATCTGGGTCATCATTGATGAATCCAAGTGAGAAATCATTTGTCTCACCGTCATTGAATTCCTTAATCATGTCACTATGATGCTCAGTTTGATCTCCTGCAAATATGATTGATTCTCAAGTAGTGTAAGGATATCCGAAATTGTAAAAAAAATTGGTAAATATGCCACATATAAAAAACAGCATAATTATGTATGTATATTACCTTCAACCTGATGCCCGTGCTCTTCCCTCCGAAAACTTGCAATGTTTTGTATGGGAACTATCTTGTGTTCTTCTGTGAAACTCTATATATCAAGTGTTTAAAAATAAAGTAATGTATATTAGTAGTCCTTCTAGCTAAGTAGATAATCTAGAAATATATATACACATGCATATATGACTAATTAATAACTACAAATGCAATTTCAATAATTGAGCTGGTTTTATGCATGCATGCAGATTAAGTAGTATAGTGATCGAAATATGATACCTTCTCCAAATCTTTGTCTGACATTCCAATCCACCTCAGATTCTCGGTTGTATTGTCGGTCCTGAAATCATCATCCTCCAAATCTCCAATCTCAATCGATCTTATGTATGAATTTTCCCATGGCTTGTCCACATACCTCATAGGATTCATGTCATGATGAGTTGTAATAATCTGATTATAGTGAGCATCTCTGTCAACCATAAAGCTGAAATCATTGGCTCCTGGAGCATAGTTTGCAGTAGCCCATGTCTGATCCGCAAAGTTATTGGACTGATTTATCATCTCTTGAGAAACATGAGCAACTGAGAGAATTTCTTGCAGTGCATCAGTTTCAGTACCTGTGCCCTCAAGTCCAGGATCTGAATACTGCAGGTTTTTGAAGTCCGTAAACCCGACATGAGGGAAATCCTCTACTTCTAATGGAGGAAGTGTGAGCCGATGCTGCAGCCTTGCACACTCCAATGCTATATCAACCTACATGTAACCAATAATAAAACAGTGAGTTTATCATACATATCTGACAATCTGACTTGCTATATCTACCGTACCGTAGGTACCTGCAGACTGGTATCGCAAGTGTGTGTATGCATGGGATGGAGAATCAAAGATGAAACGTACAGTAACAGAAGATTGAGGGTGACCACCATACCTTTGATGGAGGGTAAGGAATGGCTCCCTGATTGGGAAATGAGGAAAAGCTATTGAATGCGTCCTTTGATAAGAACTGGCTCCATTTTCCGTCTCTCTTTCTACCCATATGATCAAGAGAAGATGATGAGGATGTCTGAACCATGTTCGACGAGCATGGAGTATTATTCATTGCCATCTGATTATTGTAACGGGAGCTCTCAAAATCTTGATGATCACATCTTGAATCAGAGTATAGCTCAACGCTAGACGAGTGGTGGTCGCTGGTCATGAGTTGATAATTAGTAGTACTACTCGTGCTACCATAATGCTCTCCTATCTTTGGCCCGGTCGCAGTCTTCTTGAAAATACGGCAAAGCGCATATGCATCCTGCAGAGATATATAAGCAAGAGATTCAGGACTGTAAACGTTTTTTTTTTAATTGATATATGAATAACCTAGAAGGAGAAATAAATTAGAAAAAAACCTGAACCTGCAAGCCTTGTGCAGTTTCACACTCCCTCTCATCGAGACGATATTCATGCATAACCCAATCAGTTCGTATGCCATGGGGTGCTCTTCCTCGGTAATAAACTAGGGTTTTTTTCATGCCTACAGCCCTCGTCTGTGAGTTCACTTTGCGGTCCTTTCCTGTTGCCTTCCAGTATCCAGCCTTAGTTGCACGATTGGTTCTGGATCCATTCGGATACTTTCGATCTCGAGGACTGAAGAAGTACCACTCCAGATCTTTGCTAGGCAGTAGTGACTTTCCTGTATAAATATTTTCATTTTGGTTAAAACATATAAAGCATGTCGCATGCTTTTATCAACTGATCGAATCATCACTATTCTTCTTCAACAAACAAAACTGAATCATTAGTAATGTAACACGAAAAGTTATCAATAATTAAGGACGATCATATTTTTAATTAAAATTAAGTATGAAGCTTGTATATACGTACTGTGATTATTCTTCTTCAAGTCTCCCGAACTAAGAATCTATTTTGGGTACTTGTCAAGTATTTTATTTGTAAGCAATTAAAATATGTTAATAGTAATATAATCAAAAGGGTATGGTCGAAGTGAAGTGCATGGAAAGCATTTCTAGCTTGGAACTCATATATACCTCCCGCAAACACAAAGCAATCCTTTTCTTTTTGGATGCTAGCTATCTACGTACTAAGCTTAGACATTGCCTTTTGACTGATTGGGTCTTCCATTTCATTACACGTTCTCTCACTATATACAAGACTTGGTGTTCACAACAGGAACCCTAGCTAGCTAAAAGATGAAGGGAGGACCATCTGTGGATGTTTCTGAATTACTCATCTTCTTAGTTAGGATACGGAGACGTTTAACAAAGCCTAAAGGTATGTAAATCATACACTTGAAAAGCTTATCGCATATGATCGACTACGATACGGTTAAGTAAAGCAAGTTAATGAATGTAAGAATGTTGATCGATCGAACAAATAAGCTAGAGGCTGTTAATTAAGAAAAAGGTCAATAATGGTAGTAATACCTGGTAAGTCCCAAGGCTCACACTTGTAGAGATCAACTTCAGGGATGACCTCTAATTCGATCTTTCGGCCGTTGATCTTTCTCTTGAGGTAATAAGCAACAAGTTCTTCGTCTGTGGGGTGGAACCGGAAACCTGGAGGCAATGAAACTGGAGCCATGTATATATATAGATACCCTAATCACCCAAGTTGATCGATCAGCCTACTCTAAAGAACCTCCTCTTCTTCTGATTCGTCCTTAATTATAAAATGGGATCGATAAATAACCCAGCTAGCTAGGATGATCAACTGCACCAAAACATGCACACTCAAATTAGCACCAATTCAAACTCGATCTTACTTCAGAACTAAAAGGACTTGAACAAACATCTGACATGCATGTATAGTAATTGATGATGCACACAAAGACCTTAATTAGCTAGGCCAAGAAGAAGGAGAAGAGGAAGACCCGATCGAAGAAGCTGGAGAAGAGAAGGAGAGAAAGAGAGAACGAGCAAGAGAGGTTTGGAATTTGGGGGTTGCTTGGGGTTTTGTTAAGAAGAGAACAAAAAGGCGCGAAAGGCAATAAAGATGCACCACCCCCCACCACCACCTGATATTATTTCTAACTTTAGCTTTACACATTTGTTCTTCTTTTCCTCAACCAATCAACATCTTCATGATTCCTTCCATCGTTTTTCAGAAGCTCTCTCTCTCTCTCTCTCTGATTTTGAGTCTGCTGCTGATCCAAAATGATCCCATGCTTCATTCTTGTCCTTTCTTGGAACCTCTGCTCGATCAACGTGGTGGTATCTTATTGGAGACATTACCGACATCTTCTGCAAACAAGTATCTTTGTTGACGACAAACTGCGGAAACGAATTTCGGCGGCGTTCTAACTCAAGACGTACTGTCCTTTTCACATGTTTCTCCCGCCCCGCCCCACCATTCTTTTCTTCTTCTTCTTCCTAGCTTTCAAAATCTTTTCTTTTTCTCATATCAAATTCTATTCATTTGGCTTTCCTTGATCCAACTTACTTAATCCCAAACTAAGCCACCCAACTTCTGAGAATATGCATGGATCGATTACGTCCTGGTATATGATGACACCCCATCCAACATTTCTTAATTAATTAGAGTTCACATTACATATTTTCTTTCATTGCAAATCTTGGATTTTGTTAATCTTTGATCACAAATATATATATATATATATATAAAATCTATTATGTACGTGGCTGATATTTTGGCGAATTGTAGTTCTACCTAGCCCTCCTCTCGTTTGATATAGTGGGATTGTCTTCATCCTTTATTCAGACACGATGTAATAATGAACATTAAGGTCTACTAAAGTTTCCTTAATTTTAGGAAAAATCATCCAAATAGTATCTTACTTTTTACAGAAACTAACTTTTGGTATCTCAACTTTAGAAAACTTTAAACGGTATCTCACGTTCATAACCCGATCGAAGGTTGGTATCTGAAACCATTAACTCTGTTACAAAAACTAACAGTTAAGGATACTTTCGTCTTTTTAATCTGAACTCTTATTTTTTCCTTAATTTTCACTTTTCCTACCCTCTCTCTTCTCTCTATGTGTCACTCTGGTGTTCTCAAATTTCTCTCTCTCATCCCTCACTTAGCTAGATTGTAGACTCATTAGAGAACCTCGACAATCTTCACCCAGATCAGCCTTCTCTCTCCCATACGACAGTAGCTTAATAATTTTATCGAGTTCATTTCGAATGGATTTTTTTATACGCAGCAGACAGAAGATGAAAGTTCCTGAGCTCCAATCCCGAACTCTTGTTGGATTACCTTCTATCCGTTGAACGAATCCATGACCAAGCATTCCAGAAAATCAAACTCAAAATGGATCATGATCCCCAAATTTTTCTGTTTTTAATCTCTTTTCCCACACACTCCAAAACAATCAGTTTTGATTTTTCATTTCATTCTAAAAATTTTGATTTCCCAAGGTCTTAGCCCCATAATTGAATTTATTCATTTATTGCATTGAATTGCAGACACTGATATTTCTTGATTGTGTGGATCTTTCTTGATTATGGGACATCCTTCCGTTCTTCTTCTTCTTCTTTCTCAGGATTCCCTTAAGCTATATATAGAGACTAATTGATCTATGTTGGGTCTTTGTTTTGGGATTATATACTGAAGAAGTTTTGTACAAATCAATACCATGAAGAATTTCATGGCATGGGTTTGCACTTGCTGCAAAATCCGTTCATGAGAGAAGAATGGGACAGCCAACTCGGCGAAATTTTTTTTCCTTTTTATTATGTGAAAAAAAAATTAAAAAAAGGGTAAATTGGTCATTTTATGATTAAAACATGTTTGTTGTCAGTTTTTTTAACCAGAAAATAGCTCAGTACTCTGGAAAAATTCACAAAAATTTTCACAAACTCGTCATGACACGTACTTTAATATCAAGGTTTTCACCTAATAGAAATTTCTAAAAAAATACTCTCGAGCACTAACTTAATAACCAAGATCGTAAAATTATCCTCTAACGATCTCAATATAAAGCTCGATAAATTTTTGGGGTATTACCTTATCGATTGGTCAAACACGCGACAAAATTGGTCAGATATTTATTTAGTCCTCATGACTTTATAATATATGTCTATCGATGAGTTATTTACAATTATATGTCGGATGTTAAAGACTCAAGTAATTACCCAAGAAGCGGAATGCTCGTGATTCTCAGAGTTTGTGAGGAAAGCCTCGAATTCCAGTTAAGGGACCCAAAACTCCCTTAATTAGTGATTTTTTTTTTATAGAATGTCAATGCATATTTGAAATTGCATGATATTGCTACCATGAAAATGCATGGTAACCGTTTTATGAGATTTTAATGGCTTGAGAGTGAGGCTAGAGTCGTGGCTTCGCTGAGGAAGAGTGATAGACCACCAATATACCACCAAGTATACATATCACTACATGGATCATCCCATTAAATCTATAAAACTTGATAATGCTGAACAGTTTATGGCAAAGAACTTAGAAGTCTACTACATGTCTTTCGGAATTATGTTGAAGTATCATGTTCCACATATATATACTCAAAATGGTCTCATAGAGTATGCTATTAAGTGCTTACAATGGTAACGAGGACTTTGGTTATGCACACCAATTTACTTCTCTCTTTCTTGGTGGGCATGCAATATATGCTACTTCGCTTAGACCCTTAACTACCCAAATATGAATTATGTCATCAAATATGTGTTTCTGACTTATGTAAATCAAAAACTCGATCGACGTCTTAGTAGGTATTGTTAAAGATCATGAAAATCCAGACATCGGTCTTTAGTTGATGTCATAAAACACACTACTACGTACACATTACTTTCTTAAAAACATTCGATGTAAAAGTTGAGTCCGAACATTAGTATATTAATAAGAAACTGATTTTTTTTTCTTCTTATTATTATATCGTATTTACCCAAAAATTAATTTACTTTCCAGCAATACACATAGTTCATTCCAATGACTAAAATATCGGAATCGAGAAAATATCGATAGTCCGGAAAATAGAAATTTTGACAAAAATTTTGGGGAAATATCAATAAATTTAAGTGAACCTTTAAGAGTTGTTTGTTTTATCAATTATCTACTATATTTAAGATAAATAAAAAACCCGTAAAAAAACATTGATATATGGTGAGTTATAATCATTTAAGGTGAAACAATAATTAAGTGCACTTACTGATAATTCTTAAAAGTTCACTTTGATTTTAATTATTTTGTCATGGCTAGAAACCAAAAGGCCTAGGGAGGCTAGGTTATTATATGGTGTATGCAAGTTGTGCTGTTCAGAGAGGCCGGCCTGTTTGGAGCTTTTTACTGTTAGTTAGGCAAACTACTTATATTTCACCAATCCGGGCATACAAATGTGGCCTTGTGGGTGCTCGTTCACTTGTTGGTGCATATATTAATGCATATGTCTACAGGGATGAAATTAGATATAAATGTAGGGATTAATTACAAAACACCACTCGAACTATGATGTTATTTTTATTTTCATACCTAACTATTAAAAAGTTGCATTTTCATATCCAAAGTTTCATTCTATTAGCATTTTGATACCCTGACCACTAACACTGTAAAATTTTGAGAGCATTTTCATCATTTCAATAAATGTATCATTTTTTACATTTACTTTAACAAAATGATTTATTTTTTGAGATTTTAAAATATAAATAGAACAATTTACTATAGTAAAAACATTCAAAAAAAAAACTCTAAAATTAAATATTTATTTTGCAACAATAGTGATAAAAGTTAGTATAACTCTTGTATGTATATATATATTTTTGGAGTTATATGTTAAACAAAACAAAATAAAATAAATTAAAATATATAATTAAATAAATTATATCGAGAAAATATCAAATGTCGATGAAAATTTTATCATATTTTATAAAAACATGGTATATTTAACCAAAAATAGATTAAATATGTTTATATAAAATATGATAAAATTTGGGGAGTGAAATTTACACTCCCTATTTTACATTCTACACTCTCTTTTACCTTTTCAGATAAAATTTTCACAAAAAGACAAAACACAAAAATAGATTAAACATGTTTATATAAAATATGATAAAATTTGGGGAGTGAAATTTACACTCCGTATTTTACATTCTACACTCTTTTACCTTTTCAGGTAAAGTTTTCACAAAAAGACAAAACACATGTCACTAAAGACAAAATTTAAATTTCCAAAAGTGAAAAATGGGAGTGGGGATTGTAAAATTGAGTGTAAATTTCAGTTTCCTAAAATTTTCATCGATATTCGATATTTTCTTGATATCATTTATTTTTATTTATTTATTTTAGCTTAATATGTAACTCCAAAAATATATATATATACAAGAGTTCTACTAACTTTTACCACTATTGTTGTAAAAATAAATATTTAATTTTGGAGTTTTTTTTATAATATTTTTGCTAAAATAAATTGTTTTATTTGTATTTGATAACCTCAAAAAATAAATTATTTTGTTAAAGTAAATGTTAAAAATGATATATTTATTAAAATGACGAAAATGCCCTCAGAATTTAACGGTGTTAGTGGTCAGGGTATCAAAATGCTAACGAAATGAAACTTTGGGTATTAAAATAAAATTTTTTGATAGTTATGTATAAAAATAAAAATAACATCATAGTTCGGGTGGTGTTTTGTAATTAGATATAAATGTAGTGTGTTGGGGGTGGTGCTACGCTTATTAACATGCACTATACATAAACATACTGGTGGCTGAGTTGAAAGTATGCACTTCTGCTGTATTTGTTAAGATGCCAACTGGGGATGCGTTTGCTTTTACTTTGAGTTTGTTGCAAAAAGTGCAAAAATACATAGGTTTTTCTCTGATGCAAAGTGCAAAAATAGATAGGTTTTTCTCTGATGCAAACAAAGGTTTTTCTCTTCAAAAGATATGTTTTGTGTAATACAATCTTCACCATGTATCCAAGAAACAAATGAATGCTGAAATGAATAGCAGTGATATATTATCATCATTATATCATTATATAGTTCTACCATTCCAACGGTTTTAAGCTGAGCGTGCAACACAGTTTAGCAAATGTAGATCTAAAAATATACAGCTTATTTTCATTTGACCTCTGTGAACATGTTCAATAAGTAACTAGTTTATAGTGACTAATATCCGCCAATCCGCCATTGAGATGAATTTGGCGTGCAGCAGCATTTTACATAACCAACTAATGTTCTTTTTTAGAGGAATTTGTTAAGTTATTGCTCAAATTCACACGGAAAATTGCTAAACTGGGTCTCTTTACCAAAAGATTCTAAATCCTGCAGCTTCACTTTAAAAAGTTCATATAGCATAAAAGAAACTACACCCACACAAACGTGAAAAGGCGGTTGTTCTTGCTTTGCATATCTTGCAGTTTCAGTCAAATTTTGTGGTTATATCTGCAGCATTCATGACTTCCATACGAAAGTCCATGTAAACAGTGGTAATACAGCAATGCAGGCATGAATCCCTCTTCCAGTTTACAAGTTAGTTTTTGTGATTGTATCTCTAAACTGCACTCCAAGAGACTAGGATTAAAGTAAAAAAATATTGGTCATCTAATTCAAAAGAGTTATATTACCTATTCAGCCTGCCCTTTCTAGACCAAGTGATCTAGACAATTCTTTAGCTTCCATTCATTTCCTTCTAAAGAACAAGCTATTCCAGCAAGAAAAATGTTGGCTTTAAAGTCATGCTGCTTGGATACCAGCAGGGATATGCTTGAAGGATTGTTGCAGGATTTACTACATATCAACTCATGCTACAGTTTACTTATTGTCTTCGATGATCACTTCATTCCTACCTGTCTACCATGCTTAGTCTAATCATCTCTAAGGCATAAGGGCACTGTAGGCAAGTTGCTGATATAGGGCACATAAAAAATTAAAAATAACTCATATAAGCTCATATTTACTACGTATCGGCTTGAAACTTATAATCTTATAATGATGAAATTGCAATTTCGCATAAGGCTTGGTTGTCGCTCAAATTAATACAAGGTTAACTAGCCAACAGTTAAAGATGGTGTTGCTACTTAATTTGAGCATCACATTACAATCAACAGTGGTACTATCGAGCAACATTACAATCAACAGTGATACTACCGATAGTTTTGCTTCTTGTCATATATTTCTCATAGACAAGCATGGATAGTTTGCTATAAACACTCCCATACACTATACCTTTCATTCACCATTCACCTAAAGAAACACTGAATAATCACTAACCGGTTACAGCTCCCGTTTCATCTCAAAAGTACAACTAAGGAAAATCAAGAGGTTGTATTTGCTACAACATATACATTTAATGATCCAAGAAAAAGTGATCCTCATATTAGACTATTAGACACTATTTAACCACAAATCGGCTTAAACATGCATGTATTCCTATGTCAAAACATTATATATCAACATGCATAAAGCATAAAGCATAAAATATGATAGTATAAACCATAAAGCATAAAATATGATAGCATAAACCATAAAGCATACATGTATACCTATGTTTTGACAGTATATATCAACTATAATACCATAAAATCCTCAAACCAGTGTCGTATATCCACAGCAAGACTAGGCAGCAAAAAAAAATAACTCCATTTGCATACACACTCAAGGACTAGACTAGAGAGGAACACTCCATGCAAATAGATGTATTAAACTTGAATGCAGAACGGCATTTATAACGTATGCATCCATTCGTGTTACTTCACCATGAAAATCAAAGCTAAATGCAGTAGTAGCATTTATAACTATTATATGCTGATGGGAACAAGGTAACACATAGAAGTCCAGATATATAAAGTACTGACAGTTGGAATCCTAAACTATTTCAATTTGTGGCTGAAACCCTGTATCTAGCAAAGTCTAACAAACAAGGCAAATTTGAAGCACGAAGCTCTGGCAAATTCGAGGCACACAATTGACTTAGCGAGTTGAATCATCATACAGATCTATAAAACACTAGATCGAGTGTCTTATTACTCCCATCAACACTAATAAGCACAAAAATAAATTTTAAAACCAACAAAGCGATCTCACCTCCAGGTAATAGCTAGCGTATTTGTCACATCCTTCAAACCATATTACAATAATTTTGTGCAGCATTTTGCCTAGTATGTGCACGACATCTGACTTATAACCCAAGTCCTTGTCATCTTATTTGACAACAATACAACTTACAAAATAAAGTTAAAAATTAGTAGACTGAGGGAAATTTTACATCCCAAACCAAAAGAGAACATAACAAGAAATATAGGTAGCTACAGCCAATCACTTGTAGTTATGGAAATAAAGAATAATAGGTGCCCTAATGGAGAGAAGCTAACAAAGTCAAAACATTTTAGCAAAACCACTCAACAGGTGGATTACATTAAAAACTAACTAGAACAAAAATCAGAAACTCCTATGTTTCTTAGTTTAACAATCAATCACCAATGAGCATTTCCCTTGCTTGGTTCGTTGCTAATTAAAACAATCAATTACACAAGCAACGAATTAACAAAAAGTATGGTAACAAAATAAATTTAGCAAGCGGATATTTAAATCAACTGACACAGAACAAAATAGCACATTAGTAATTTGTTGCAAGAGACATTAATTTTATACATGATTCTAAAATTTCTAATCAAACCCAACATGTCTTATTCACATCAAAGCTCAAATATTCAAACAGTACACTTAACATCTCATAAGGCAAAAATATCACAATTTGTGGACAAAAACATAACCCTTTGTACAACTAAAAAGGGGAGACATTTCACAGAGCACTTATCAAAACATACCACATTATTCCCCTATGAATAGGACCTACACTAGCCCCACATTATTCAAAACATACCACATTATTCCCCTATGAATAAGACCTACACTAGCTCCAAACAAAGACATCTCATACAAATGCGTAGATGGCAGAAAAGTACTCATCAATGAGCACCTAACATCGGAAACTCACTATAATTTATCTAGCTTATCAAAGAACACTAAAGTTTTTCAGATCAGTAGTACACACATGGAAGATCAACTTCATAATATTTCAAGCCAAACAGAATCATAAATCCTAAACAAATTCAAATACAGAACAGCTGCAACGCATAGCGCCGACAACAATTTTAGTACAAAGAACTTAACTTCAGAAAATCACTACCAGTTATCTAGCTTATTTATAGGACACTAAACTTTTCTGATCAAGAGTTCACACATTGAAGAACAACTCCACATAATTTCAACCAAAACGAAATCCTATATCCTAATCAATTTCGAATTCAAAACAGCTGCACTAGATAAAACTGAGAACAATTTCAGCACAAAGCACTTTAACGTCAGAAAAACACTACCATTTATCTAGCTTATCATAAGGATTGATTAGTCAAAGATTTCTTTAATTTTTTACTTACATGCATTAGATTGAAGTCACCTGCGTTGTAAAATAACTTGGGATCTGAAGCTTTTGAGTTGAAAGGGATAAAGTAAACTCAAGGGATTGGATAGAAAGATTAGCTTATGTTGAGAACTTAGCTTACCTCAAAATTCAGCATCAGGTTTCTCCAAGTCAATACTAGACTTATGAAGGTATCTCATTCCCTTTTGATTTCTCCCTCCAGCCAAAGCACTCTCCCTTCCTTCTTTTTTTCTTCCTTTTTCTTCGATTCTATATGTACTCCGATAACCTCCCACATCGTCAGCAGTCTGAGTTCTGCTTTTCCTAAACATCTTCCAGTCCGGTTGGGGTAATAACCGGAAGGCCGCACGAAGCGGTTGGGGTAATTACCGAGACGCCGCACGAAGCGGTAAATGATCATAACCAGGACGCCGCACGAAGCGGTTAGAATAATAATCGAGACGCCGCACGAAACGGTTGAGAAATAACCAGAAGGCCGCACAAAGCGGATGAGTAATAACCGGAAGGCCACACAAAGCGGTTGGGTAATAATCGGGTCGCCGCACGAAGCGGTTGAGGTAATAACCAGGAGGACACACGAAGCGGTAAGGGAAATAACCCGAACGCCGCACGAAGCGGTAATGGGTAATAATCGGGACGCCGCACGAAGCGGTAATGGGTAATAATCGGGACGCCGCACGAAGCGGTAATGGGTAATAACCGGGACGCCGCACGAAGCGGTAAATGATCATAATCGGGACACCGCACTAAGCGATAACGGGAAATAACCGGGACACCACACAGAGGTTGGGGTAATTACCGGGACGCCGCACGAAGTGGTTGAGTAATAACCGGAACGCCGCACAAAGCGGTAAGGGGTAATAACCGGAACGGCCGCACGAAGCAATAACGGTTAATAACCGGGACGTCGCACGAAGCAGTTAGAGTAAAAACCGAGACGCCGAACAAAACGGTTAGAGTAATAATCGAGACGCCGCACGAAGCGGTAAAGAGTAATAACGAAAAGGCCGCACGAAACGGTTGGGTAATAACCGGAACGCCACACGAAGCAGTTCGGGTACTAACCGGGAGGACACACAAAGCGATAAGGGGTAATAACTGAGAGGACGCACAAAGCGGTAATGGGTAATAACCGGGACGCCGCACGAAACGGTTGGGGTAATAACCGGGAAAACGCACAAAGCGGTAAGGGGTAATAACCGGGAGGACGCACGAAGCGGTAATGGGTAATAACCGGGAAAACGCACGAAGCGGTAATGGAGTAATAACTGGGAGGACGCACGAAACGGTAAGGGGTAATAACCGGGAGGACGCACGAAGCGGTAATGGGTAATAACCGGGAGGCCGCACGAAGCGGTAATGGGTAATAACCGAGAGACCGCACGAAGCGGTAATGGGTAATAACCAGGACTCGGTAGGAAGCGGTTGTGGCAATTACCAGGAGGAAGCACGAAACGGTAAAAGGTAATAAAAGGAAGGACGCACGAAACGATAATGGCTAATAACAGGGACGCCGCAAAAGCGGTTGGGGTAATTACCGAGACGCCGCACGAAGCGGTTGGGGTAATTACTGAGACGCCGCACGAAGCGGTTGGGGTAATAACCGAGACGCCGCACGAAACAGTTGGGGTAATAACCAGGACGCCGCACAAAACAGTTGGGGTAATAACCGGGACGCCGAACGAAACAGTTGGGGTAATAACCGGGATGCCGCACGAAGCGGTTGAGGTAATAACCGGAACGCCGCACGAAACGGTTGGGTAATAATCGGGACGCCGCATGAAGCGACAATGGGTAATAACCGGGATGCCGCACGGAGCGACAATGGATAATAACCGGGAGGCTGCACGAAACAACAATGGGTAATAATCGGGAGGCTGCACAAAGCGGTTCGGGTAATAACCAGGACGCCACTCGAAGCGGTTGCGGTAATAACCGGGACACCGCTCAAAGTGGTTGGGTACTAACCGGGACGCCGCTCAAAGCGGTTGGGTACTAACCGGGACGCCGCTCGAAGCGGTTGGGGTAATAACCGAGACGCCGCACGAACCGGTTAGGGTAATAACCGAGACGCCGCACAAAGCGGTTAGGGTAATAACCGAGACGCCACACGAAGCAGTTTGGGTAATAACCAGGACGCCTCACCAAACGGCTAGGTAATAACCGGGATGCCGCACGAAGCGGTTTGGGTAATAACCGGGACACCGCACGAAGGGATAATGGGTAATAATCGAGACGCCGCACGAAACGGTCGGGGTAATAACCAGGAGACCGCACAAAACGATCAAGGTAATAACCGGGAGGCCGCACGAAACAGTCGGGGTAATAACCAGGAGGCCGCACGAAGCGGTTGGGGTGATAACCAGGAAGCCGCATGAAGCGGTAATGGGTAATAACCGGGAGGCCGCAAGAAGCGGTAATGAGTAGTAACTGAGAGGCCACACGAAGCGGTTGGGGTAATAACTGGGAGGCCGCACGAATCGGTTGAGGTAATAACCGGGACGCCGCACGAAACGGTTAGGTAATAACCGGGACGCCGCACGAAACGGTTGGGTAATAACCGGAATGCCGCACGAAGCGACAATGGATAATAACCGGGAGGCCGCACGAAACGGTTGGGTAATAACCGGGATGCCGCACGAAGCGACAATGGATAATAACCGGGAGGCCGCACGAAGCGACAATGGGTAATAACCGGGAGGCCGCACGAAGCGACAATGGGTAATAATCGAGAGGCTACACGAAGCGGTTGGGGTAATAACCAGGACACCACTCGAAGCGGTTGCGGTAATAACCGGGACGCCGCTCAAAGCGGTTCGATACTAACCGGGACGTCGCTCGAAGCGGTTGGGGTAATATCAGAGACGCCGCACGAACCGGTTAGGGTAATAACCGAGACGCTGCACAAAGCGGTTGGGGTAAAAACCAAGACGCCGCACGAAGCGGATAGGAAATAACCAGGACGCCTCACCAAACGGCTAGGTAATAACCGGGATGCCGCACGAAGTAGTTGGGGTAATAACCGGGACGCCGCACGAAGCAGTTGGGGTAATAACTGGGACGCCGCACGAAGGGACAATGGGTAATAACCGGGACGCCGCACGAAGCGGTCGGGGTAATAACCATGAGACCGCACGAAGCGGTTGGGTAATAGCAAGGATGCCGCACGAAGGGACAATGGGTAATAACCGGGAGGCCGCACGAAACGGCCGGGGTGATAACCGGGACGCCGCATGAAGCGGTTGGGTAATAGCCAAGATGCCGCACCAAGCGGTAAGAGGTTATAACCGTAATGCCGCACGAAGCGGTAATGGATAAGAACCGGGACGCCGCACGAAGCGGTAATGGATAAGAACCGGAAAGCCGCACGAAGCGGTAATGGGTAAAAGCCGGAAGGCCGCATGAAGCGGTTGGGGTAATTACCGTGGGTAATAACCGGGAGGCCGCACGAAACGGTTGGGGTAATGACTGCGACGCCGCACGAAGTGGTTGGGGTAATAACCGAAACGTCGAACGAAACAGTTGGGGTAATAAACGGGATGCCGCACAAAACAGTTAGGTAATAACCGGGACGCCACACGAAGCGACAATGGGTAATAACTGAGACACCGCACGAAGCGACAATGGGTAATAACCGGGAGGCCGCACAAAACGGTTGGGGTAATTACCGAGACGCCCCACTAAGCAGTTAAGGTAATAATCGGGACGCCGCACAAAACGGTTAGCGTGAAAACCAAGAAACCGCACGAAGCGGTTAGGGTGATAACTGGGAGGCCGCACGAAGCTGTTGGGGTGATAACCAGGAGGCCGCACGAAGCTGTTGGGGTCATAACCGGGAGGCCGCACGAAGCGGTAATAGGTAATAACCGGGAGGCCGCACGAAGCGGTAATGGGTAAAAATCGAGAGGCCGCACGGAGCGATTGGGTAAGTAACCGAGACGCCGCACGAAGCAGTAATTCGTAATAACCGGGACGCCGCATGAAGCGATGTGCGTAAATACCGATACGTCGCACGAAGCGGTTGGGGTAATTACTGATACGCCGCACGAAGCGGTTAGGGTAATTTCCGATACAACACACGAAGCGGTTGGCGTATTAACCAAGAGACCGCACGAAGCGGTTGGGGTGATAACCGGGAGGCCGCACGAAGCGGTTGGGGTGATAACCGGGAGGCCGCACGAAGCGGTTGGCGTGATAACCGGGAGGCCGCATGAAGCTGTTGGGGTGATAACCGGGAGGCCGCACGAAGCGGTTGGAATCATAACCGGGAGGCCGCACGAAGCGGTAATGGGTAATAACCGGGAGGCCGCACGAAGCGGTAATGGGTAAAAATCGGGAGGCCGCACGAAGCGATTGGGTAAGTAACCGAGATGCCACACGAAGCAGTAATTCGTAATAACCGGGACGCCGCACAAAGCGGTAGGGGTAAATACCGATACGCCGCACGAAGCGGTTGGGGTAATTACTGATACGCCGCACCAAGCGGTTAGGGTAATTTCTGATACAACACACGAAGTGGATAGAGTAATAACTGGGACGCCGCACGAAGCGGTTAGGTAATAACCGGGATGCCGCACAAAGCGGTTGGGTAATAACCGTAACGTCGCACGAAACGGTAAGGGGTAATAACCGGGAAGCCGCACAAAGCTGTAATAGGTAATAACCGAGACGCCCCAGGAAGCGGTTGGGGTAATAACCAGGAGGCCGCACAAAACGGTTAGGGTAATAACCGGGAGGCCGCACGAAGCGGAAAGGGGTAATAACCGAGACACCGCAAC
>NC_020491.1:20929521-20939840 GCF_000184155.1 Fragaria vesca subsp. vesca
GGCGAGGCCGCACGAAGCAGTAAGGGGTAATAACCGGGACGCCGCACCAAGCGGAAATGGGTAATAACCGGGATACTGCACGAAGCGGTTGGGGTAATAACCGGGACGCCGCACGAAGCGGAAATGGCTAAATGGCTAATAATCAAGAGGCCGCACAAAGCGATAATGGGTAATAACCGGGACGCCGCACGAAGCGGTAATGGGTAACTAGATGGCCGCATGAAGCGGTTGGGGCAATAACCAGGAGAACGCACAAACCGTAAGGGGTAATAACCGGAAAGCCGCACGAAGCGGTAATAGGTAATAACCGAGACGCCGCACGAAGCGGTTGGGGTAATAACCGGGAGGTCGCACAAAGCGGTTGGGGTAATAACCTGAAGGCCGCACAAAACGGTTAGGGTAATAACTGGGAGGCCGCACGAAGCGGTAAGGGGTAATAACCAAGACACCGTACGAAATGGTAATGGGTAATAACCGGGAGACCGCACGAAGCGGTAATGGGTAATAACAGGGAGGTTGCACGAAAAGGTTGGGGTAATTAACGGAACGCCACACAAAGCGGTAATGGGTAATAAACGGAACGCAGCACGAAGCGGTAATGAGTAATAACCAAGACGCCGCACAAAGCGGTAACGGGTAATAACCGGGAGACTGCACAAAGCGGTTGAGATAATAACCGGGAGACTACACAAAGCTGTTGAGATAATAACCGGGACAACGCACGAAGCGGTAACGGGTAATAACCGGAAGGCCGCACAAAGCGGTTGGGGTAATTACCGTGGGTAATAACCAAGACGCCGCACGATGCGGTTGGGGTAATAACCGTAACGCCGCACGAAACGGTAAGGGGTAATAACCGGGAAGCCGCACGAAGCGGTAATGGGTAATAACCAGGACGCCGCACGAAGCGGTTGGGGTAATAACCGGGAGGCCGCACGAAGCGGTAAAGGGTAATAACCGAGAAGCCGCACGAAGTAGTAATGGGTAATAACCGGAACGCCGCATGAAGCGGTTGGGGTAATAACCGGAACGCCGCACGAAACGATCAAGGTAATAACCGGGAAGCCACACGAAACGGTTGGGGTAATAACAGAGACGCCGCACGAAGCGGTAATGTGTAGTAACAGGGAGGCTACGAAGCGGTAATAGGTAATAACCGGGAGACCGCACGAAGCGGTTAAGGTAATAACCGGGAGGCCACACGAAGCGGTAATGGGTACTAACCGAGAGGACGCACAAAATGACAATGGGTAATAACCGGGACACCGCACGAAAAGGTAATGGGTAATAACCGGGAGGCCGCACGAAACGGTTGGGGTAATAATCGGGAGGCCGTGCAAAGCGGTAAAGGGTAATAAACGGAACACCACACGAAACGGTAATGTGTAGTAACCGGGAGGCCACACGAAGCGGTAATGGGTAATAACCGGGAGGCTGCACGAAGTCGTTAATGGGTAATAACCGGGGAGGCCGCACGAAGCGGTAATGGGTAATAACCGGGGAGGCCGCACGAAGCGGTATTGGTAATAACCAGAAGGCCGCATGTAACGGTAATAGGTAATAACCGGGAGACCACAAGAAGCGGTTGAGGTAATAACTGGGACGCCGCACGAACAGTATGGGTAATAACCGGGAGGCCGCACGAAGCGGTTAGGGTAATAACCGGGAGGCCGCACGAAGCGGTTGGGGTAATAACCGGGACGCCGCACGAAGCGGTAATGAATAATAACCGAAAGGCCGTACGATGCGGTTGGGGTAATTACCGAAACACCGCACAAAGCGGTTGGGGTAATAACCTGGACGCCGCAAGAAGCGGTTGGGTAATAACCAGAACGTCCGGGATACCGCATACAGCGGTTGTGTAATAACCGGGACGCCGCACGAAACGGTTGGGGTAATAACCGAAAAAACGCACGAAACGGTAAAGGGTAATAACCGAGACACCGCACGAAACGGTAATGGGTAATAACCGGGACGCCGCACGAAACAGTAATGGGTAATAAGAGGGACACCGAACGAAACGGTTGAGTAATAACCGGGATGCCGCAAGAAACAGTAAGGGGTAATAACCGGGACGCCGCACGAAACGGTTAGGTAATAACCGAGACGCCGCATTAAACGGTAAGGGGTAATAACCGGGAGGCCGCACAAAACGGAAAGGGGTTTTTAAGAGTTATGGAAAGAATAATTATCTATTGTTTTTAAGAGTCTTGCATGGGTCTTTATGTATTTAAGTCTTTTAATTATTCAAGAGTCTTATTATTAACAAGTTTACAAATCTTATGGTATTCTAGGAGTCTTATAAAGGGCTTTCTAATGTACTTCGAAGAGTTGATTTGAATGAATTAAGATTTTATCTTATTGAAGGCTTGTCCTTGTTTCCTCTCCCCTAACCTCTCTCATTCTATTTCTCTCTTCTAAAGCTAAGAAACCCTTGTCCCTTAATCTCTCAACATTCTGCAGATCACCGTATTATCTCTATCACTGACTATTGGCCTCTCCATGCATCAATGATAATCCACCATTTTTGTCTCAGTCAACTACGACACCACTTTATTCACTGATGTTGATAATGTTCTAAGAATTAGGGTCATTATTTCTAGTCATTTTTATACAGATACATATTTAAAAGCAATAAAGATTACTTCCTATTTTCTACTTAACTCCAAATAAGCATCCAATTGGATTTAGTTATTCTCTGTATAGAAATGTAAGTGAGAGATATAAAGTGGTACCTCCAAACATAGAAATTCTTTTTGAAACTAGTGTTAATTCCAAATATTTCTTCATTTCTTAAGTATAGAAATATCAATGAGAGATATCAAATGCGAAAAAGAGAAAGGACTTGAATATAAAAAGCTTACCTAATATGTTTCTACTCTTATGTCCAGACTTCAGATATGGCGGTATAAAACTGATAGGTATGAAATTAAGGTGGAGTGAATTCCTTGGAGCAAATTCCTAATATTCAGAATCAGTAATAAAAAATAAAAAAACACGGATTAACTTGGAATATTCAATAGTATCATAAAATTAAAGTGAGAAACAGCTGAGATGAATAACAAAATTAAATTAGTTGAAGTATGAGTATCAGTCCCAAGTAATTACTCCACTCTCCTTTCCTTTTGAATAATTCAATGTATTATACATATACAGTCTTCTCTTTGTTTACGGTTTATGAAAACAAAGCACTTAGAACACGTATCACATATTCCGATGCGTTGACAATGCAAAGAAATAATGCAGCCGATATAAATTAATGTTGTCTTATACCAGTGACCTAGACTATAATTTAATGATATATGTGGAATCTAAGTTAGCATTTTGACCAAAGCCAGCTAAATGCTCTTCTGAGTTTACATAAGGAAGCAAAAGAATTAAATGAGGTATCTTAAGCTCTTCTATATAAGGACCATATGTTCTCAATCAATCTGTCATCCGTGAACCCCAACTAAGCTTATGGTGCTGCCTCATCCTAATCGAGACATCAAGCTACACATATACTCCTATTGCTCATGTTTCCCAATTACAGGAATTCATTAACCATACGAAGGGGATAGAATCAATAACTATGTTTGAGTGTAGAAATACCTAGCATCCACCAAACTTTAGACCTTTCACACGAAGGTTTCAAATTTTAATGCAAACCAATCAAAGGTTTCCCTTAAAAAATTGAAATTACTGAATATAAATTCAGAGAAGAAGTGAAGATCATACAGGTTTCCCTATAAAAAAGACAAAAAACAAACAACATACAGGTAAAAGCCATTGGTCTGCCTATTTTCTAACACTAATTTGTTTCCATATTCCCTTAAGAGTTTCCTTTTCTAGAAGATAATAGTGTTGTGCTTAAACTATCTCATTGTCTCTAATAACTTCTCTAGCATCATATATCCAAACACTTGACTATTCAAACTATTCCATAATGAAAAATATCAACATCACATTGTCTCACTTCCCATACACAGAAACGACTCAACATCATATCTAACAAATTTATGTCATTGCACATGTTATGAAGTTCAGATCCAGACATCAACTACTCATTATTTTCCAGTTCTTGCAATCTTTTTCTTATAACGCTGGGCTACAGCTAAATAAATGAACTCAGTGACACAGAACAATTTCATTTATGTGCTTCAATACCTAGGTTACCTCTAGGTATTTGGCCATAGGAAATAATTGCCACTTGCTCCATAATAAGCTCCTTAATTGCCACAGGAACTAAATGCTATTTTCAAAGCTCTCCAGCCTCAAAAGCATTGAAAAGTAATTAAACAATGTCTATTCTTTAAAAAGTAAAGAGTCGTTCAAAAACCAAAACAGCAGTCACATACCTGAACCAAAACAGCAGTCACATACCTAAATGTGCTCTGCAAAAACAAACAAAAACAAAAAACAAAAAAAACAAATCAGTAACAAAATAGAATTACCGAATTACTATAAAATCAACAGCAAATTTTTACAGATTCTGAAATCAATTGAGTAGAATATTCTACCAATTGAAATGAAGTAGCTATTTTCATGTGTATATTAATTCCTAATCTGATACTCCTCCAAGTACATACTACACGTTACA
The DNA here is from genome assembly GCF_000184155.1 of Fragaria vesca subsp. vesca. NCBI lineage: Eukaryota > Viridiplantae > Streptophyta > Magnoliopsida > Rosales > Rosaceae > Fragaria > Fragaria vesca. Next base: position 20,934,101 of record NC_020491.1, read on the forward strand.
CAGCTCTTCATCAAACCAATTGGCATCAGAAATAAAAAGCAAAAGGAGAATGCCCGAAAACAAATAGGAAATTCACATGTAGCAGTACTACATCAAAACTCGTGTGTATATAAATCACATCAGAGAGAGAGAGAGAGAGATGCTGAGACAATAAACAAAATTGAATTATAAACAGGAGTATCATTCTCCTCCTTCTATTCACAATAGTTATGATTATTATAAAATCCTAAACCCTAAAAGAAGATGAAATTCACCAATCCTCCTCCGTTTCCAGCTGAAACTCATAATTCTTTAAGGATTAAAAAGTTAAACCCATTTTAAAACAGACTCAACAATAAATCAACAGGATCTGAAAACAAAACCCAACTTCTATAATTGAATATTTTTGTCGCAAGGTCACTTCTTTGCTATGAAATAAAGGTAAGTACAATCAATAAAGGAAATGACTGAGAGGATAAAAAATTATGCACGAAGGTCCTTTGAACTTGAGGATACCTGCATAAAAGTGATACACCTTCTCCAAGACCAGCAACCTGAAGATGTATAGACAAAATAGTCATCCATTAATAAGTCACACTAAGAGTAGATTAGCCCGTCAGCAACAGCATGCAAAAAAAACACAGAACATATATTGATATAAAATCACCAATTTAATGGAAGAAATGATAACCCTTACTGTTGTGTTTTGGCTCGTTGATATGATTTGGAAGTTAGGATTCAGTAAGCAAATCCAAGTCCAGAAAGGAAAGAGGTTTTTTCTATAAGTTCTAGGAAAGTAATCTTTCAAGATCTGTTAGGATTTTGTCGACTAGGTTTAGGAGTCCTAAAACCTTATTGTATCAGCAGCCCCTATTCACTAGAAATAGGAGCTGCAGGGGGTTTTCTAAGGTTAAGATTGAGAGCACAGAAAACCGCGAGCTAAGGGTGATAGAGAGATCTAGCAGGGAGTTGGGGATTAGCATAGGGATTTCAATAAGTACTTGTAATCAGGTTGTTATTCTCCATAGTGCTAGTGATCTCTCAAGAGAGATCACATGAGTGGACGTAGGCCAGGGTTTTGGCTGAACCACTATAAAATTGTGTGTGCTGTGTTTCTATCTTCAAGTTCATCTATCTACTTTGCTTAAGTCATAAAGTACCAGTAAAGACCAGAAAAGATCCTAGGGCGCTAACCACAATACTTACCAAAATGCAAAAGGCAGCAGACCAAATAACAAAATCCACAACAGACCTACAATCTATCTTGTTAATTGAAATTAATAAGATTCAGAGCAGACTACTATGAACAAATTCATTTCAAATGAATTAAAGAGAAGCTATGAATCTCATGAGAAGTTTTTTATGGAAAACAAAGATGTGGCAAATATGAAAGTAGCATTTTATCTAGGCTGGATACACAGATATAATGCTAAGAGTGAAAGAGTTCTTACATCAACAACTCTGGACTACTTCAAAACCACGTCTTCCTCCTCATCAGTCCTCCACCATATTCAATGGTTTCCAAGCTCATGAGCGGAGCCAATATGTCCAACCTGATCAAAGAATATACTTTTGAGTGTGAGCAATCAATGTCAAGAAATATCAAAGGTTCATAGGTAGCAGGTTCAAATCCAGTTAAATTTCTGAATCTTAATTGAACACACCATGTCTGTATATATAACTCTTGCACCTCCTCCAGCAACCATTGTCCAGATTATTCAATCAGGATTCAGAACTGTAAATTTCAAAGATGCACATCTCTGCAAGCAATTGACAAATGAACCTGATTAAAGCGGGATACCAAATGGATATTATCTAATTAATGAGAGGTATTTCCCTATGAACATGGGGTTATTGCCTTCTGAAAATTGAAAGAAATTAAAATTGCATATAACCCAAATCTTGCACGAAAACAATCATTGATGAGGTAAGGCATCTGTTTGTACTTTCTCATCTAGTCCATGAATAAACTTTTCCGTTGGACTCATAACTCTTCCGGCATTGGAAATTTAATATTATCCCACCTGAAACAATAATAGCATGTAAGGTGGTGTTGAAAACTATACGCTAAAACAGAAGAAACATTAGATAGTATCATATGGCTTTTATCAACTAACTGAGCAATGAGCAGCGAGGGTAACAACAACAGAAATTGAATGCACTTGGTGAAGTTCTTGAAAGCACCATTGTCATCCAGCTCACCTCTCATATCCAAAGGATATAGCTTTCCATCAACCAATGCAAAAGGATTCATCTCCACATTAGGGAACTCGAAATCTGAAACGTACGAATTGTGAATAAAGTTGTTCTTGCAAATGTATCATCAAATGCAACCGTCAAAGACTTTCAATACCCTTAAAATAGAGCCAAAAGAAAAATACTTGACCTCAATCTCACTTATAATCAACAACTAAGAATATATCTGTTAATGAATCAATATGATTTACAGATTGAAACTCAGACTAAGCAATTATGAAAAATATATCAAGAAGTTGAAAGCAAAGTTTTCTTTCTTTGAAGCCATTATAATAATCAATACTAGTTTTTTTTTTTTTTTTGCCTTGGTCTTGAAGGACTTGATAATGTACAATGTATATTTAATTGATGTTCTTCCAATAATCAGACAATAATTCCCTGACAAAGTCAGATTCATCACAGATAATGATGTGCAAATGAAGCCATTATAATAATCAACACATAATGATGCCCAAATTAAGCAAAGATTTCATTGATCTAGCTATTTCTGTTTTTCTGTTAATCACGCATACCTTTTCCATAAATAGTCCCCAAACACTCGCTATCCACTTTTTTCACACCTTGGATGAGTTGCAACACGTTTAATTAGTCCATGGTTAACACATAAATGAAGCAAAATACAATCTGATAAAAACCTGGGCGATGCAGTGGAACCGAAAATAGTAACATTTCAAGGTTTGATCAACAAAAAGTAACTAAATCTACATACATAAAATGAAATATATGTGAAAATGACGAAATCTGAGGACTAATCAGTCTTTCTCTGAATTACACAATGATTTTAAGCTCCCAACTTCTTCATATCTTCTTTCAGTCACTTTTAGCACCCAAAAATCAAAATATCATAACAGGTAGTAAAACAAAACAATGTTAAAATAAAGTGTTTCTTCTTATACTCAAAATGATTTGTCCCCCAGCTCCTCCCCCTCTCTACATCCCGCCAGAAACTCTCTCTCTCTCTCTCTCCCTCTCCCTCCGCTCCAAACCCAATCTCCCTCCTCTACTCCTCAGAGAAACTGAAAGTTAAAAAAACATTGTTTACCAAACTAAAAAGGGAATACCTATCCTGACCAACAAAATCACAGTAACCTTGACTACAACCTACAAAACCAGAATAATACCCATAGCATCAACCCAACATTCAAACACTGATTTTGAAATCCCCTAAACCCAACCTACAAAACCATTTAAATACCCAGAAATAAAACCCGTCAAGCATACCTGATATTTAGAATGCCAAACCATAGGGATTTCCTGCAGATCAACATCCTTATTGTCAACGGTCAAACCTTAACCGGTAAACCCAGAAAGGTACAATGAAGAAGAAGAACAAAGAACCAAAATCGAACTAACACTAACCGATAAAAAAAGTAAGGCGGCGCGAGGCCGCATAATATATAGTTAAATGTGTAAATAACTAAAGAATTGACCGTACCCTATTCCAAGTTTCGACAAGCAGGACTGAACAGTGGATAAGAAATATGTTCTTTTCAGGCATCTTTAAAACAAAACACTAACACCCTCACCCATCTCCTACAAGTTATACCACCATAATTTTCAAAACTAGTGTATCTTGACTACCATGTTTATTAGATAATAGTAGTATAAATTAAAAGAACTTGGGAACAATAAGGGAAAAGGTGGTTCTAATCATACCTCTAAATCTATTCCAAACAGTTTTTTAAACCGAATAGTGGATAAGGAATCCATGACCAAAGGATGCTAGAAAACAAAACAAAAAATCAAAACAGCAACAACAGACCAACAGAAAATCATGACCATCATTTGTTTGACTAATTATCCCGCGCAGCCTCAGACACTAAAGGAAACTTTTCTTCAATTTCAGAAGATAGCTGAAGAAACTGATGACCATCAACATATAGGTTTCATGAGATACAACAAATGCGTGTTTTCAGAAATGCAAGGTAAGGCATATTACAAACAAAATTTGCAATCCACAATCAGATAACATAATTTAGATTTGAATATCACTAAAGTTCCCCAAGTAAATATAGCTAGTGTCTATAGAAAGACTTCTAACCTGTATACGAATTTCATCTCTTGATGCACCCTGCAATTGCCTTCCAACAGCGTCTAATACTATACCATCTTCGGCAAATACAAGCTCAACTGACTTCATACATCCATCAACAAGATTGCGGACGAGCGCTAGAGCTTTCTCTTGGACAAAATTCTCTTGGACAAAAGGCTCAGGGTCTGCTGGTGCAGATACATTTAGGCATCGTTTATATTAAAATAATATGAAAAGGTTAAAACAAACTACTTTGAACTGTCACAATAAACTTTCACGTTACCAGATATAAGACTTGCTAGTGAGGACGCTGTGAGCTCCATGAATATTTCTTGTTTACACATGTAGTCTGCAAGGCACATCAAATTCCTTAAAGCCCATAAAGCATTTAATCTCAAAGTTGAATCCATTGATCTTGATAACTGAACAAGCTGCTTCACACCTCATTGTAGAAATAATGACCTATGCGTAGTAAAATCAACTATGTTTCCAACAGCACTAAGAGCTGCCACCTGAAAAACAAGCATGGAAGATAGATTAGCACAATGCACCCATCTTTCTATAATAAATGATAAGGTAACATATTCAATCCTAATGGATGACCACAATTTATTATAGGCAATTTTCAGGTACGTTTTCTATATTGTAATTGTATATGTATTCCGTACATCCAGGATTACTGTCAATAACCCAGGAATTTCAATGACAAAATGCCAATGTATTTCATAGTTTTCCGAACATGCTTCGTAGTTTTATAGATTCTCCTAATAAGGACACTGAAACTGTGACCATTTAGTATACATTACAGCATAGATGAAAATGTTTCAAAATGCATTAATTTTGCAGATGCTACAGAAACAGTAACCAAGAATTCAGTCCAGAAGAGAAAAAAAAAATGAGCTGGTCAGTTCCACAAAATACAGAACTCACAAGGCACAGACCTCTGCATGAGTTTGCTATTTGATAAGTGTGTTTTAACTCAAACTTGAAGGAATCCCACAAAATGATAAGATGAAACAACCAAGCCAATCTTTTACAAAAAAAAGTACATAGATATAGCAGAATTATATAATAACAATGAAACTAGTTACCAAGAATCAAATCACTTCCCATTCGCAACGGCATAGTTCCCTTTCAAAATGACCAATATAATAACACATGCCACTAATTTCAGTTCAATACCAACAGATTTAATAGCCTCTCTCTCTAGGAAACCTTCAAACATAGGCATTCTCCATGAATGAATTCATGGAGCCATATCCAACAATTATATAAGGACCATCCCAAAACTTTATGGCATTTCAGCTTGTTCCTTTACTCTATTGCTTATTTCTTTCGCACAAGTCATGTTTAAAAATACTCCACAATTGAACATACATCTCAACACACGAAACAAGCAATACAACACACAAAACAAGTTGAGTGCTAACCATGTAAGATCCCAAAACAGACACACTAGAACAACTTAACGAA
>NC_020491.1:20945907-20974714 GCF_000184155.1 Fragaria vesca subsp. vesca
ACCAGTATCTTGCTAGATGCTTGTTAATTTCCTTACAAATCCCTGTTGGTAACTAGAAAACACTCATAGTATAAGTAGGTATTGACTGAGCCACAGCTTTGATCAACACGTCCTTACCACCCTTGGAAAGCAGTTTACCTTCCCAACCTTGAATTTTCTGCCACACCCGATCAACCACACCCTTGAAGACTTTCTTTTTATTTCTTCCAGTCACTATAGGCAATCCCAAATAACGTTCATGGCATGGAACAATTTTCATATCCAACGCTGTACTACAAGCTTCCTTCACTACCCTCGTCGTTCGTGGACTGAAACTAACAGCAGATTTTTCCACACTGATTTTCTGCCCTGAAGCCCTCTCATACACCGCAAAAATCTCCTTTAACTTGAGACAATCTTGAACGGAAGCATCACAAAACAACAAGCTGTCATCAGCAAAGAACAGGTGTGTTACCGATGGTGCACCCCGGGCAATTGAAACTCCATGCAAAAATTTTTCGCTCTCCGCTTTTTTCAACAAAGCAGAAAAGCCTTCCGCAACTAAAAGAAAGAGATATGGGGAAATAGGGATCTCCCTGGCGGATTCCTCTAAATGGAACAACTTCTACCCAAAGGTCTGCCTTGGATGAGCACAGAGTATGAAACCGACTGCACACACTCAATTATCAGCCGGGTAAAACGCGACGGAAAACCCATAGCAAGCATCATCCCTCTCAAAAACTCCCATTCGACTCTATCATAAGCCTTGGCCATGTCTAATTTGACCATTGCTTTCTGCCTACTTCTCTTCCCCTTCTCTTTAAATTATGCACTGTTTCGAACGCAGCAATAACATTGTCATGAATTAGACGCCCTGGCACAAACGCGCTTTGGTAGTCCGCAATCAAACCCGGTAAGATCGCCTTCAATCTGTTAGCCAAAGCCTTCGAAATCAACTTATAGATGACATTACACAAACTAATAGGTCGAAACTCAGTCACCTTTTTGGAGCCGGAATTTTAGGAATCAGAGCGATTAAGGTGTGATTCAGATCCTTAACCGTGCCATTCCCATTGAGAAACTCCAAACACCTATTAACCACCGCATCTCCTACCACAGACCAATACTTTTGATAGAAAAGAGGCGGCATACCGTCTGGCCCTGGAGATTTTGTTGGTCCCATATCCTTTAACGCAACTTCAATTTCTCCTCTAGAAAAAGGTCTGTTAAGAGACACCCCCTGCTCCACCGTAACTCTACCAGCAACCTCCCCAAAAATCCCATGACTCATATCAGACCCTCCTGTAGAAAAAAGTTGTCTGAAATAGTCCACAAAGACACAGCCAACATTAACATAACCAGTTCTCCATCTGTTGTCCTCCCCCAAGACACCAGCAATCTTATTCATAGCTCCCCTTTGCTTCGCAAAACTGTGGAAAAATTTTGTATTGCGGTCACCACACTTTAACCAATTCACCTGAGAGCTTTGACACCACATAACTTCTTCCCGCTCAAGCACCTTGTCCAACTCTCTTTCAGCATCTTCTCTTTGTTGTAACACCTCAACTGAAGGATACCTGCGTTGCAGCATATCTAGACCTTCTCTAAGATCTCTAATTTTCCTCCGGACATAACCAAACTTCTCTCGCTCCCACTCCTTTAATCTCGCTGCAACCAGCTTCATTCGATCCTCAATCCCAAGAGGCCACCCCTGTTCCCAGCACTCCCCAATAATCTGCCCACATTCCTCTTCCCGAACCCACATCTCCTCAAACATAAACCTCCGGGGCATACTTCTCAAATCACTATCTGAAGAATCAGGGGCCTCGTCCTCAATCAGAACAGGGCTATGATCAGATGACATAGAAACCAAATGATGACACAAAAAGCCCCCCCACTTCTGGATCAATGCCAAATTACCAAAACCCCGATCAATTCTCTCCTTGATATTAGCCACCCCTTCCCTCCGATTATCCCATGTAAACTCATACCCTGTAAAAGCAAAGTCAAATAACCCACAAGCTTCCACCGCTCTTCGAAAACTATCAATCAGCCTCTGAGACCGTAAATTACCCCCAAGCTTCTCATGCAATGCAAGAATTTCATTAAAATCTCCACAACACAGCCACGGTCCTTCCCATACCCGGCATAAAAACCTCAACAGCTCCCAAGAAACATGTCTACGACTTGCCATCGGGTCCCCATAGAAACCAGTAAGTCTAAACACATACCCATCTTCCAAAGTCACCAAAACATCAATAAAAGAACAACTTGACGATAAACAAGAAACTGAAACAGAATTCTTCCAAAGCAAGCACAACCCACCTTTACAACCCCCATTATCCTCCACCCTAGGAACACAAAGGACACCCTCCATTCGAAGCTTAGATTTTAATCTCCCCATTTGACACACAGTCATCTTCGTCTCCAACAAAAAGATTAAATCCGGCTTATGGACAGAATTGAAATCCTTCAAATCCCTCAACGTCCGGGATCCCCTCATCCCTCGGACGTTCCAGCTTAGGATCTTCATTGCTCGTGGTGGGGCAGCCTCGCTGCTTCCACCACTTCAGGGACACCATTTTCCAGTATCACCTTCTTTGTTGATCGTTCCTCATTATCGTTGAAAATATTCAATTCCAGTTTCCGTTTACCACTCACATCCATTGGGGCAATCTCCTCTGTCTTCCCTGCAAACAACAGTTTTCGCTTCGCCGAAACTGAAATAAGTCTTCTGTCTTTCCTATTCCTCCCAGCAGCAGAAAGGCCACTAGTTGTATCAACTACATGTTCCATAGCTTGAAAACAACCACTAAAACCTTCCACAGAACCATCACCAAATGCTGACTTAAACATCATACCCAAACGTTTTACCGCATCACACTTTAAAACTTGTACCGGAGACTGGACCATCCCCTGGACTGCCGCACCTGTCACTGTGCACTCAGAAATTTCAGAAACATTTCCAATAGTTATCACCTCATCCGAGTCCCTATCGACAGCCGGCCTTGTATACAAAACCATATCCAGCTCTTCTAATCGTTTCTCCTCCACTTCCACAATATCAACTCTAGTACTGTGACTCCCTTTCTTCACTGGTGAGGAAGCCGTATCCTGACCTGGACCCTCAATTTGCAGCGGGAATGATACAGTTGAGGAGTTATCACTCAGCGACTGGAAACTTCTTCTACCCCCATTCTCCCTTGCGGCAGTTTGTTGTCGTCTATTATCCTCTTCTCCAGACTGAGTGTAATTGAAGGAGCCACCAGCCGAATCACTATGGTCACTCTCACCTCCACCATCCCCAAAACGACTGCGGTACATTCTCTCCCGAATTCTTCGCCCATGAATGTCATGCTCAGCACGAAGAGCAAGCCGATATGGTCTATCCTCCTCCCTCTTCCCCCTTGTCTTCAGTAAGTCATCACAGACTCTCGTAGGGTGACCAATCATCCCACACTCTTGGCAAAACTCTGGCAATCTTTCATACTGAAATTCCACCACTCTAGACCCAACTCCTGGAAAGTCAATCTTCGACTTCCTCAGTAAAGGCTGCACGAAGTTCAACCGCACCCTGGCCCTGAGAAAAGTTCCCACTCGATCTGCCTCTCTACCTTGTTTCCCGTCAATAATTTGCCCCACCTCAGATCCAATATCTTCAGCTACCTCAGCACTAAGATATTTAAACGGAACCTTGTGAATCTGAACCCAAAAACCAGCCGTATCCAGTGGCACATCAACAACAGAGTCTGCGCCTCTAAGGACTCCCAAGGCAACCTTATGTCGCTTCTTGGCATTGGCAGTGATTGTCAATTTTCAAGGGCGTGCCTCCGCTCCACTTTGAGTTTGTTCTTCGGACGAGATACCGACAATGTCGACCCTGCAGCATGATGAGGCAATGAAAGCTCCAACACCGGATCGAGGTCGGCTTCCTCCACCGCAACTATACTCGTCGGACTCTTTGCCCTCTTACTGTAGACTGTTGTCACTAAAGCAGTCACCGTATTATTGTATGATCAACATTATTTATATTTCTTCACAATTCACAAAACACAAACCATGTCAATGTTAATCGGCGTACCTTTAATTTCTGAATCTACTGATAGATAAATCAAAAATGGATATTATGTGCACTAAAAGCCTTAAGGGTAAAATATATAATCTATCAAACCTCAAACGGATATCCTCATAGAGGAGGTGTATAAAGCAAAAATAAAACCTGAAACTTTCTGAATCATAGATGTTTTCCTCAGCTTTGTTCATGGAGTCTCACAAACTCAATCAGCTATATAGCTAGAGATTCGTGCATTAATTTTCCATATCGATGAATTATACATTCTGGAAACTTTTCAAAACTTGTGGTATATATATGCATATCATCTTGTTATCTCTGTGATAAGAATCAACCCAATCAATAACCAATTTCGAGTTTAAACTAAGCAATAATATTTGTCAAGGTACCTGATATTACCATTTGTAATTCATCTGTTATATTACCAGAATGAGTCATCCCCTCTATCATGCATCAATGTTACAGGCGTCAGTTATAGAGATCCAACACATATACATACATAAGCGTGACAACTTTCTCTTACTATTCATGAATAAGCATGTATGCATATACTCGAATACCAATGGACTTCTTAAACTCGCTCTTCAGGTAAACCAATAACTTATAGGTACACACTGACAGACGGACACACGTGCACTAGTTTTAACTTGAAATTTCCCTAAACTAGTTTCATGCAGACCATGCAGATCAAACAATTGCTAGAATGATGATAATGCAATTGTAATCTAACTGCTTGCTTGATCAGTTATGATCGATACAGATGGTTAATGGTTTCAGTTTGAAATCTAGACCAATGCAACTTTGGAAATACCCAGGTGACCAGGTCAAGCGTTGCAACCATCCGTCATATGAACTGGAAACGCTTATTGATATCGTCTAGGGATAGTTCCAGCAATCATCTTCGTGCTTGTTATTAAAGAGGAGCTTTGGTGTTATAAGGCTTATACAACATTTCTCTTTGGATTAACGTACATTTTCACCAAACAGGCAATGACATATATGGCACAAAACTTCCGATCTTAATTTCATTTGTTTGTCTTACAATATGAAAAGTCTATGGTTGTGCCCCCAAACCAGCATTTTTCTTTATTTTTTCGAATTCATATGTAATTGTTTAATTATTTCGAGAAATTGAAAAAAATTTAGATCCTTAAATCGTCTACATGAACACATATCACCGCCTGACGGGAGAGTCGAATTATTTTAGACATCTAGAAGTCCCATAAGTACATGTATTTTAACAAGCACCACTAGTAAAAAATATTGGTCTAATAACGACTCTATTTGCTTTGTTACAACGGTGACATAATAGAAATATCATTAGATATGTAACAGGATTACATATCCAAATGTCTAATAATCTAACTTTCCTACTATATTGCCGTCGAAGATTAATTCTGACGACACTTAGTTTCATCCTACCATTAAAAGGCAACAACCATTTGATAAAGCAAAAAAACTGACGCATCGCTAAGGCACACAAGGTGCTTACACCTAGAACGAGCCCATTTGGTAATGTCCATAAAAGGCAGCTAGTTATTAGTACAACTAATATTTAAAAAAAAAAAAAACAGAGAGAAAATTAAAAAAGGAAACCCAAGATGCACTAGCCAGGCCCAAAGCAAACCCTTGGTTGGAGTAGGCCCAAGCCTGCCCAACCCTTGATCCAGACCACCACCAGCGAACCAGGAAGGCCGCTGCGCCACCGCTACCACTTTCGGGACCTGACGACCGTCAAAGCTCCGTCGCCGATCAAGCGCCGTCGCAACAAAACCACCAGCCCATCCCAACCAGCCAGATTCCACGAAAAAACCTCCACCTTCTGCTCCAAACTCTGATTTCAATCCCCGATCAAACAATAGTGGGTGTGTGGCTTTTGAGATCCAGTTGGTTTTGGGACAATAGGTTTTGTTTTTTTTTTTTTGTTTTTTTGTTTTTTTTTTTTCTAGAAAAAGAGCAACATTTCGCGTTTTTTCCAAATTTTAAAAATTCGAAGGCATATATATGTTTGCATAGAGATACACTGTCCCTTTCCTTATTTGTTTGCTTGTCAATTTGTGGGTTTGGAAAAGAAAGAAACTCACCGAAGCAAAAGTTGATTTGAGAAAAAAATGAGATGATCGGAGCAGTTCAATTGGGAGTGGTGGCGGCTTGCGTGGTGGTTCTAGTTCCGATGGGCATGGCCGGTTACCATCTCAGCCGCAACAAGATGCTCTTCTTCAGCGGCGCCCTCTTCATCACTCTCGCCATCGGCGTCCACCTCACCCCTTACTTCCCTTCCGTCACCGACTTCGTCACCTCCGTCTCCTCCGTCGTGGTTTTCCAGAACCGCCGCGACTCCTGCCTCTCCCACCTCCACGACGTGGTCTGGGACGTGACTCCCGACAACTCCACCGCCTCCCTCACTTACCACAAGTCCTGGGCCTGGGACGCTTCCTCCTCCTCCGTCTCCGCCTGCGGCTTCCAGAAGCTCGCCCGCCTCGACGCCGCCGATCTCCTCAACGGATCTTGGGTCGTCGTCGCCGGCGACTCTCAGGCGAGGCTGGTGGCGGTGTCGCTGCTTAACCTCGTTTTGGATTCGGAGCGGATGGACAAGATCCGGAGCGACTTGTTTAAGCGGCACAGTGATTATCAGATTGTGGTTGATGAGATTGGGATGAGGTTAGACTTCTTCTGGGCGCCTTATGCTCTCAATTTGACCACTCTGCTTGAGGGTTTCAATCGAAATCGGAACTATCCTGATGTGTTAATCATGGGCTCTGGCCTCTGGCACATGCTGCATTTCTCTAACGCATCCGATTATGGTGACTCATTGCAATCATTGAGCAGCCGTGCCGCTTCTCTTGTCTCTTCATCTGAGCATGAAGAGGCAGCAACAGGGTCGGTGCTGGCCAGACCTCCGCCGCATCTGTTCTGGATTGGGATGCCCACCTTGATCAACTCGATGCTGAATTCGGAGGAGAAGCGGGACAAGATGACTGATGCCTTGAGGGCTGCCTATGATGAGCAGCTCCGACAGAGTAATCTTGTTCGCCAGTCGAGTGGCCCATTTTTACTGTTGGATGTTGAGTCCTTGAGCTGGAATTGTGGGGTGAGGTGTACAGAGGATGGAATGCACTATGATATGCCGGTTTATGAAGCCGCGCTCCATATCATGCTCAATGCCTTGCTTATCGAATCTCATCAGAAGCTTTGAGTTTATGAGTTGTCTTGCTCATGCATTGTGTCCTGCTGCTGCTGCCTTATTGGAGGTTTGGAGTCCGTACGCAACTCTTTCATTCTGGTGAGAGGTTGGTGGGCTCTTTTTCTTCTCTCTTATCTTGTATCCTTGAGTGGATAAGTGTTGCGTTGCTGCCAGGTTTTTCTCTCTTGGCATAGGATTGAATTAGAATAGAATTTCTGTGATATAGTCATTGTTGGTTAAATTCATTTGTATCGTGTTTACATTTCTTTCAATATTGAATATACTTACAACCACTTGTATTCTACACTACATACTCAGACAATTCACATTAAAAGATGTAATTTGATGTGAAACAATTCAGAAATACGGTTTACCTGGATAGGAAAGAAATCCTTACTTTCTCTTTACTCTTTGCAATTGATTCTCTTTTTGGCTCTGTTTTCAGTCTTGATTTATGTCTAGAACTCGTAGTTGTAAAGACTTTTTGTTAATAGTCTCCTATGCCTTGATTATGGAAAAATCTCTAATAGTTTGATATCGGTATTGAGGACTCCAAAGCTAGAACCTAAGGTCATTGTAACTCCAAAGTCCATAGGTTCTGTTTTGAAGGAAATTTAAGACAAACATAACTTTCTGCTAGATTTCGGTAGTCCATCAGTTCCTGCGCCGTAACCATACGCTCTTGAATACACAATCTTTACTCACAATCAGATGCCACATAGTGGCCGTACCTATTGAACTTCTTGTAATATGTTATTCACCATAAAATTAAAAATAAAACCCAGACCCTTTTGCATCAGATCCTCTCTACAACAGAATTTCTGGTTATATAAAAATTTCCATTGGTGAACTGTTAGTCTGATGCAGTACCTAAACTTGATTCATTTGATTTTTTATCTGTTAATTTATTTATCAATGATATAAGCAACAGAATGTGCATAGGGTTGCTTATGCTCTGCCCTTGGTACCATCTGTATATGGAATTATGGAAGCCATGTTATTGTCATTTAACGTAGTCGTCATATAACATGAGATAGGAGGGAAAAATATTTGTACCATCTGCATCTGCATATTACAAACATTTCTCCCTCTCAGGTCATGTACATGCACACATTAATCTCCTAAGAAACTTGATTTCCTAATTTATGATAATCACTTTTTGTTAGATTGGATTGTTAATGGATGCGTGTACAACATGGACAAAGTGCAAAAGATTCTGAGTGTTTTTATTTTTCTTTTCATAATGTTCAACCATCAACATCCATGAACACTTCTGTGGTAATGATTTTAACCAGAAGCATTGGAATAGCTTTAAGATATCAGTAATAGTAGCATAATCAGCTTCATTGACAGTACTATGAGCTGCATCATCTACCCTTGGTCAGTTAGTGATGTGGAAAGAATAAATCTTGGTGTTTAAATTATTTTTACAGTTTGGGTTCTGATGAGTTATTTATATGGTGCCAAACATGCTTTGGTGAGGTTTGGAAGCAAGTCTTGCTGCCATTCACTTGTTCAACAGGTCAACTATTTACCTGTAGTAACAGTAAACAGGGAACAATTTCCTATTGGAAAACCGAACGGGGTTCTTCTTCTGAATAATATTTTTGTTATTTAAACTTTGTTGTTATCATGCATCTAAGTAAAGCAATGGGATTTTTTGATGCACATGTTTATTTGTTTGGTTACTTTCCCTTGAGTCGTACCGAATCTTAGCTTAAGCTCAGTCATGAAAACTTGGCAAGCCCCTCAAACTTTAGTTAAGTTTGGCAAGACATGGTTAAGTGCAATTTTTATTTATTTTTTATTTGTTTGAAAAAGCACCTCAATCTGAATTAAGCCAAATCCTGATACGTGGCTTGATTTGGTTACACAGCTAAGCCTATTGTTTTGTAAGGGTCAAAAGCTATTAAGTTCTTTGGTATATGAGTATGCAGGAAGACTAGATGGTTAAGTCTCCTCATTTTTTGGGATCTGCTAACATTTCTTTTGGCCTTTCACTGATGGAGTCCTTGCTGCATTATGGACAGCTTTTGGATGAAGTGAAAAATACTAGTGGTATTGTACAAAACCAAAGACTGCAAGTCGGCGAAAATGCGAGTTAGAGTTAGCATAATCTAGTAATTTGGTAGGCTTGTTATCTTATTTAGAGTTGTGAGTTGTGACTAGCTGCTATTCTGTATATCACACATATAACTGTTAATTGTGACATTCAATTAAAGTGCCAGTGTTATTTGACAATTCATTAATTTTTTAGCTCCTCTTTGAAACACATTATCTTCATCTGCAAATCACTATTATCTGACAATTTGTTATGTATAAAATCATCAAATAGGATGGATATGCTGGTATCTTCCTATATTACCTCTTGCGTTTTTTAAACTTCCAGCAGTTAGAAATGTTGGCATTTTTCTTTTGTTAGTCCTAAGAAAGTAGGATAAGTCATAAAATTTGTATTCAAATGCTGACAAATGACCTTGTGAAGTAGCAATGACAATTTGACAGACTACTCTTTGACTAACTGAGCTGGGTGAGTGTGCTTGACATCAATTGCTTGCCTTTAGATATGTATTTATTATTGATTGGAAAATCTCATTACAGTTCTATTACTATTGAATGGTAGAATTATTGATGTTAATATTTTTGATGTCCTATTTTTTTCCTTCTTTTATTTTATTTTATTATTATTATTTTTTTATGAAGTACCATGCTTTTGAAAACAATACTTATTATTTGCTTTGAGTTGATGCATTCTGAGTGCACTTTCCCATTTAAATTAAATCTGTTGAAATCAAGAGAAGAATAGAAGATAACGTGGAAATCTTTTTATCCTTTGTGACAAAACCACCTTCATGTTTATTGCATTTATTGCGAGTTTAAAACTGATAAGCCATCTAATTATAGTGCTGCAGTGATTTCTTCTCTCCCTCAGCAGTAGGCAACTTCTCAGAAACACATATAGTATTCATTTCTTTCTCAATTACTTCCTTTTCCTCTTCCCCTTTATGCGTTTGTTATCTCTTCTAAAGTCATAGAAGCCAGAGATAATTGGAAGAATATATATTACACTACCTGTTGGGGCTATTAATGTATAGAAATTTCAGGTAAGTATATGATTCAAGAACACTTGATCTAATTACTAGATTTTGTCGTAATAATTTTTTTTTCTTTTGCATAATATTCCCACTAATTATGGTATGAGAATTGTGAAATTATGGTGAAAGAAGGGTTAAGTAGCTTGTACATACCATGTGAGAGAATATGCAGTCCCCGAGCTCACTTCCAACGATACAGATTACGTTGTTCGAGTTTATTTCCTTGATTTTCTTAATTATCTGTACAACATCAGATGAAATATTAGCAAGTAGCTAGTACAGATATTTCACTAGATATAGTTTGATAACATTGTTCGAGTTTATTTCTTTGATATCCTTAATGATCTGTAAGACACCAGATGAAGTATTAGCTAGTTTTTATTTCAGAATAATCTCTTTTCAGTCTCTCTCTCTCTCCCTCCATCAATTTTCTTTGTTGAACCAACCCTTCTCCCTGGTGCTTCTAAGTTGTGGCCTGAAATTTTTTTTCCTGGTCTTAGTATGGGTCTGACCAATATCTGTTGCAAAGGTGGAAAATACCAAAATTGGGAATGGGGTAGATTGCCTGTTGATCAGGCATCATACTTCTGAAAAACACAGTAATATACTAATATATAACCAAAAAATTGATGGAAATGAAGCTGGTGCTGCTGCCTTTAGTTGTTTTTCTCAACCAGGCATCCTTCCATGTTTGTTCCTGATCATTATGTTTACTTGTGGTCCTTATGCATTGTTACCCCCAAAGACACAAGACCTTCATGTGGCTAATTTCCACCTTATTTCCTTTTGTGTCTGCGATTTTGGCTTTTATCAGATACTGTCATCTCCTAATGTTTAACAATTTAGCCAATAACTGATAACTTTATGAGAGTTTCTTAATTGTGGGGAACCTCTTGCATCAGATATCTGTTTTGAATAACAATTATATTTCCTCCAGAGTTATTCTATCAAGCCATGATATTCAAAAGGTGGCTCAGAAAAAGGATATTCAAAAGGTGGCTAAAACTGCTATTATCAATCATTCTGCGTTGATAACATTATTATTCTGTCCTGTTGAGTTAGTTGAGATAGAGTTTGTTGAGACATTTTTCATCTGCATTGGTTTGCTGTTAAATTTTGTGATTGATAACTTTATCAAAGCCGGTGCAAATGCTCATATCTATGCTCAGTTTGCGTATAGTATGCTATGTGGAAATGAAGAACTCGAATGTTGTCTGTTAAATAGAGTAGGTGCTGATGTCCAATTTTGGTCTATGCATTCTCCTTGATTGCTGACAAAATGTTGGAATTACTTGCTAGGATGTGGAAAGAACAGTGAATATAAACTTTAGTTAGAATGAGAAGAATTGGTATTTGTTTTATGGAGGGAAATAAGTATTTCTACTCATGTTTTGCTTATTGACAGAGGACAGTAGTTTGAATCAAGGCTTGTGTGATGCTAAGATTGATAGGTAGCTGGATTAGAACTAGAAATTATGCAAGAGTAATCTATCACGTTGAGTGGCGCCATTAGACTGCAACTTTCCAGCTTAATGCTTGCCATGTGCTTGGTGAATCGAGGGTTGGTGCTTTTGAATTTGGAAGGAATCTAGCTCCAGTATCTGTTTCTTTTGGATAAGCATATAAGTGTTAGACAATTCTTGGTCTGCATCCTACTTGATATTGTCATCGATCCCCAATTGGTCCATTCTTTTCCAGTCCTATGCTCCTTAATAATTCTGGTCTAGTTTAATGTCTTCGCTTGTTATAGTTGATATCTTTTATTGTTGCATCAGTATATTCTTATTTAACTGGTTCACCAGGCTCCTTTGAGTATAATGTTTTAGGGTGTCAAGCGAACTTTCCTCTCAGACTAGGATTGGTGTCCTGCATTTCAGATGACTTCCTACGGGTTTCAGTTCTATGGCCCTGGCTCTTAAGCTTGGTACCAGTAACTTGATCATGTCCAGGGAAAACTGTACTGAAAGTTTGAAACTATTTTTTTATTTTTTTAGTTCGCTTCTTTTTCTCATCACAGGTTTTCTTAAACCAAGTTGCTCTTTGTCCATCAGTGATTGCTGTTGTTTCTCCATGGAACAATTTATGGCAAACTCTCACAGCTTCCAGAAAGGTACAATGGAGTAGAGAGAGAGAGTCAAGTGAGACTTTGTCGAAGTGACCCTCCTGAAATTGAAAAAAAAAATTGAGCATTGTTTTGATAGTTTCTAAAGTGCTTTAGCATGCTTTGTCAATTTTCCTTACCCTACTTATCTCGTGATGATACGAAGTTGTAATCACAAGGTAGACATTCAAAAGTTCATCGGTCCAATGGAGGGAATAAAGAAGGAAGAAGAAGAGTTATTTTGTAAAACTAGAAAATAAAAAGAATTAAAGAAAACGGATTTAATGTGTGCTTTAATCAAAGTATAATCGAAATAGGATTTGATATCGGTATTGTGATAGGATATACATGTACTTTCGTATATATTGTATCCTCTTCATAGGGGTTTATTCTATAAATGAAATACTCCTCAAATTCTTTCTCTCGTATTATTGTAATAGGTATATATATATGTATTTTCTTATGTATTATATCCTCTTTATAGGGACTTATTCTATAAATAAAATACTCCTCAAATTCTTTCTCTCATATTATTTTTGCTACAAAAAAAAAAGAGTTATTCTTTCAGTGTTGATCTCAATATTAAAAAGTCAATATACGAAAACATTTACAAGATCATGAATTAATATTGTGATTCTCAATTATCATTTGTACCTTCAAATGGTACTTTATTGTTATTTGCCTTTTTCTTTTTCTTTCTTTTTTTTTTTAAAACTTGATTTTTTAATGAGAAATTTTATTAACACATCTTTAAATGCTAAATACACATCTTTTTATTTATACAAATTATATAAAACTTTTTTGGTACGTAAAATTACCAAAAATACATTCATATCAAAAATAAAAAAAACCTAGTTGAAATAAAATATCTCGTTTAAGACACGCATATTAACTATTTTACTTCTAACACTTCTTTTATATTTTTATATTTTTAGCTGGAATCGAGTATCAATATTTTGACACCACATATGAATATTATGTAATGGTTCCCAAGAATCGATTAATTTAGTTTTACACAAGATTGTACGTTCTAATGTTGAAGGTTCCGTTAAAGACTTTGGTGATGTATTGTCTTGTTTTATTTTGATTTGGTAAGCTTAAGAATTCTTGAAATCAATTTGAGTAAGAGGCTCATTGAGAAGAAATTTTATCAAGGAAAATTGATGAGAGAAAATGTTAATAAAGGAAAATTCCTCGAGGAAGATATTAACAATGTGAAACCCTTTAGAGAAAAATAAAAACTTCCGAGGAAGATGTCAACGAGGTGAACAGTACGAGAAAAGATGAAACTTTTTGAGAAAAATCTCATTAATGTAAACTTTTTTTTTTAAATAAATTGAGTAGCAGATAAAGTATGTGTATTTAGTGATTGAGTTGTGTTTTTTAAATGAGGGTATTGTAGAAAGTTTGGGTATGTGTATATAGTAAAATGTTATATAATAAAGTTAGTAGGTGGTGTATGAAGTATGAGATGTGTATCTAGTAATTAAGAATGCGTTAATAAAATTTCTCTTTTTTAATTGAGAATCACATCATTAATACATAATTTTGTAAATATTTTCGTATATTGACTTTTTATTATAGAGGCCTACACTGAAAGAATAATTTTTTTATTTTTTTTATAGCAAAAATAATACGAGAGAAAGACAATTCACTTTCATTTCAATCGATGGGAGTTTTTTGGCAAACAATTTAAGGACTTGAGAAGAAACAAAAATCGGCAAATCCCTAAAATCGAAAACAGAGAAAGAAGAGAAGAGAAGAGAAAGAGAGGCTGTGATGGCGTCAACCCTGATAACTCTGCTAACCCTCTCGATCTTGGCAATCTCCGCCACCGCCAGGCCCTGCAAAACCCTCCTCATCTCCTCCTACTCCGTCTCCCTCCGCCGCCTCCCCTCCTCCTCTTCCTCCACTGGATTCGTCACCGTCGTCACCGAGATCCGACAGCTCCGTCCCATCCGCTTCTTCTACGACGACGCCGTTTTGGCCCACCCCGATGAGTCCCGCGCCCAGCCCCAGAGGACCATGATGCCTCTCCTCCCTCTCTCCACCGACCTCTCCTCCCTCCGCGATCGCACCAAGGACATCCTCAGCGTCGTCGTCGCCCTCCTCTTCGGCGTCGGCTGCGGCGCCCTCACCGCCGCCACCATGTACTTGGCCTGGTCCCTCTTCTCCAGCCGCCACTCCTTTGATGACGAGGACGAGGACGTCAGCCCTAAGAAGATGGGGTACGTGATGATTCCGGAGGTCGTTGCAGCAGCACCGGTGAAAGAAGCCGCGGCGGTATGAACATGTCACACCTGGTTGATTCCATGTCTTGAGTTATTTTTCTGTATGAAAATGTGGCACTTTGTGACTGTGTTTGTGGGATGATGATGATAAATAAGCATATATGGTACGCCCTGGTCTGTATTGGTCGTCGTTTACGGCTCCAAAATACTCTCTCTCCTTCTTTCTCTTATATTTATCTGAACATTATACATTTGAAGTGTTATATATTCTGTAATTATTACTTTTTTATTCTTGTATCCAATTTGTTAATATCTCGGATTTCAGATGCTGATAGATTGGTTCCATTTCCTTGCTGCTACTCATTTTTACTGTTGTCTAGGATTTAACTTCCTTTCAGCAAACTGAAGTGTTTAAATGGGTGCTTGAATTACTGTCTCTCCTGTTATTTGTGGGTGTGTCAGTTCACTTTGGAGATTGTCATCATCATGCATATAGATAGATAGATGCTAACACAGAAATTTAAGGATGTAGAGGACTAGAGGTATTCTGTTAGGTTCCAGGAAAAGTTTATTTCCTAATCGAGTTTTAGGGATTGAGAATTCCTATCATTTGCAAAATTAGTTCTGGTATTGGTACCATGTTGTGGTGTTTCTTGTCATGGACCACTGGCGCTATCTTTGAATTACGTAGCTTTCTTTAATCTTTTGTTGTTTTCCTCTTGTAGGTTTATCTTTTTTATCTTGAGTGTGTAGCTTATCCACTGTGTCATCTCATTTGTTTGTTTTATCAAATACTAATTTCCCATAGAAAAATTTTGTGAGTATGATACATGTTGGATTTCAGACTAATGCATAAGCTGACTTGGTTGTTATAAATTGGCATTTTTGTCGAGATTCTGATTTTAAGTATTACAGCAAAACAAGCACATGCTGGAATTTTATAGAATTAGTCATATCTGAAGAAGTTTAGGCCAGTAGCCTGATTATCTAAAACTATTAATGTCTGGAGTTTGCTGTTGCTTATAGTTTGTAGAATGGCCTTGGGACTTGATAGATGTTTAGATGTCATAAGTACAGCAACTCTGTTTCAAAATTATGGTCTTAAGATGGTTTAGATTTAGATAATAGATTGAGGGTCTCCTAGGTTTCAAGGTTGAAAAGAGTTGGGTTATAGGTTTCTTTTGACAAGGACTTGGGTTATAAGTCAGATGTCGTGCACATATTAGGCAAAATGCTGCACAAAAGTATTGTAATATGGTTTGAAGGATGTGACAAATATGCTAGCTATTACCTGGAGGTGAGATCGCTTTGTTGGTTTTAAAATTTATTTTTATGCGTATTAGTGTGATGGGAGTAACAAGACACTCGATCTAGTGTTTTATAGATCTGTATCATGATTCAGCTCGCTATGTCAATTGTGTGCCTCGAATTTGCCAGTATCGTGCTTCAAATTTGCCTTGTTTGTTAGACTTTGCTAGATACAGGGTTTCAGCCACAAATTGAAATAGTTCAGGATTCCTACTTTATATATCTAGACTTCTATGTGTTACCTTGTTCCCATTTAGCTTTGATTTTCATGGTGAAGTAACACGAATGGCTTCATGCATGCATTCATGAACATAAAATACTAGACTATAGAAGTAACACAAATGGATGCATGCATTATAAATGCTGCTCTGCATTCAAGTTTAATACATCCATTTGCATGAGTGTTCCTCTCTAGTCTAGTCCTTGAGTGTGTATGCAAATGGAGTTTTTTTTTTTTGTGCTGCCTAGTCTTGCTGTGGATACACGACACTGGTTTGAATATTTTATGGTATTTTAGTTGATATATACTGTCAAAACATAGGTATACATGTATGTTTTATGGTATCATAGTTGATATATAATGTTTTGACATAAGAATACATGCATGTTTAAGCCGATTTGTGGTTGAAGCGTGTCTAATAGTCTAATAGAAAAGGAAGAAAAAATAAAATAAAGCAGACTAGAAGTACTCTCACTAAAAGTCTTAGTTCACTTGATATGAGGATCACTTTTTCTTGGATCATTGAATGTATATGTTGTAGCAAATACAACCTCTTGAATTTCCTTAGTTTTACTTTGAGATGAAACGGAACCGTAACCGGTTGGTGATTATTCAGAGTATCTTTAGCTGAATGGTGAATGAAAGGTATAGTGTATGGGAGTGTTTATAGCAAACTATCTATGCTTGTCTATGAGAAACACATGACAAGAAGGAAAACAATGTTTCTATGCTGGTAGTATCACTGTTGATTGTAATGTTATGCTCAAATTAAGTAGCAACATCAATTTTAACTGTTGACTAGTTAACCTTGTATTAATTTGAGCGTCAGCCAAGCCTTATACGAATGTAGATTGCAGTTTTATCATTATAAGATTATAAGTTTCAAGCCGATATGTAGTAAATATGAGATTATACGAGTTATTTTTAATTTTTTATGTGCCTTATATCAGCAACTTGCCTACATTGCCCTCATGTCTTAGAGATGATTAGACTAAGCATGATAGACAAGTAGGAATGAAGTGATCATCAAAGACGATAAGTAAATTGTAGCATGAGTTGATATGTAGTAAATCCTACAACAATCCTTCAAATCCCTAATGGTATCTTAGCAGCATGACTTTAAAGCCAACATTTTTCTTGTTGGAATAGCTTGTTCTTTAGCAAGAAACGATTGGAAGCTAAAGGATTGTCTAGATCAGTTGGTCTAGAAAGGGCAGGCTAAATAGGTAATATAACTCACTTTTGAATTAGATGACCAATATTTTTTTTACTTTAATCCTAGTCTCCTAGAGCGCAATTTAGAGATACAATAACAAAAAATGCTACTTGGACCTCTTTCTTTTTCCAAATTAGTTTTGACTTTGTCAACTCATATGAAATTATCAATAAAGACACATCAATAAAAGTTAATAAAAACTTTTTAAAAAAAAAAAAAAAAAAATACTCAGCTTACCTCCACAAGTGGTCTTTAAGGCTGACGTCAAAGTTTAGCATATGTATTCTAAATATCAGGACCGTCTTGATCGTTACAACGACGGTTACCTAATAACTATAAATCCATAAACATTTACAATCTTAAGTGAAAAATTTGAAATATTATGCAATGTATAGACATTTATTCTTTGATGTAGTTTTGAAAGATGATGCAATTTATAGACATTTCTTTGTTTGTTTCTTAGCTTTTGTTCTCTATCGGTTTCTTTTTGAATTTCGTTTAAACGCATTTATTGTAATCAATGATGAGCTGGAAGAACTTAGAGAGTTATTTATTTCCTAATTGTTAATGTGCCTGAACAAACAAGATTGGCTCGATATAGCTAATAATAAGTATAAACCAATTAGATGGATTTTGAAATTAAAATAGACTGTTAGATTCCTAAAAATTCGAAGGAGGTATGGAGGTATGAATGGATTCTTTTTCTTTTTTTGAAAAGATTTTTATTGATTTTGGGAAAATTGGGGAGGTGTGAATAACATTTTAGTTATTTGTAAAAGTAAATTAGAGGTTAATTAAATAAGGAGGTCCAAGTAGCGTTTTTGAATGTATGAATAGAAGCTCGCAAAAAAATCGTTCTATTTGAATTACGAAAAAAAATTAAGGGGCCTAAATTTTTTTTTTCGCTCCAGGCCTTAAATCCTTTGGGACCGACCCTGGGTCTAAGCGAAGTAGCATATATTGTATGCCCACAAAGAAAGAGAGAAGTAAATTGGTGCGCATAACCAAAGTCCTTGTTACCATTGCAAGCACTTAATAACATACTATGCGAGATCATTTTGAGTATGTATCTGTGGAACAGGATAGCTCTTTGACATAAACTGTTCAGCATTATCAAGTTTTATAGATTTAATGGGATGATCTATGTAGTGATATGCAGGGGCGTAGCTACATTGGAACCAGAAGGTTCAAATGACCCCTATGAGGTTATGACAACAAGCATCAATTGGTTGATGATTTCATATATATTACATTTCAATGTATAAATTGACCCCCTCTATCATAAAAAGAAAGAAAGAAAGAAAAATGCAAAATGAGATTGTCATTGACCAATAAAAAACAAATTGTACGTGCGATTGTTCAATCTTCCCACAAGTTTTTATTATGTTAGTAGATTTCTAAAACAATAAAACAAGTCATGGCTTCATATTGATCAAGATCATCAAACTTTAAATTGTAATTTACTTATTGTTATATGTATAAACTATGACCCTTCTAGTTAAGATTTCTAGCTACGCCACTGGTGATATGTATACTTGGTGGTCTATCACTCTTCCTCAGCGAAGCCACGACTCTAGCTTCACTCTTAAGCCATCAAAATCTCATAAAACGGTTACCATGCATTTTCATGATAAAAATATCATGCAATTTCAAATATGCATTGACATTCTATAAAAAAAATCACAAATCAAGGGAGTGTTGAGTCCCCAACCTGGAATCCGAGGCTTTCCTCATGAACTCTGAGAATCACGAGCATTCCGCTCCTTGGGTAATTACTTGAGTCCTTAACATCCGACATATAATTGTAAATAACTCATCGATGACATATATATTATAAAGTCAGGAGGACTAAATAAATATTTGACCAACTTTGTCGTGTGTTTGACCAATTGATAATGTAATACCCCGAAAATTTATCGAGTTTATTATATCAAGATCGTTAGAAGATAATTTTACGATATTGGTTATTAAGTTAATGCTTGAGAGTATTTTTAAAAAATTTTATCGGGTGAAAACCTTGATATTAAAGTACGTGTCATGACGAGTTTGTGAAAATTTTCCAGAGTAGTGAGATATTTTTGTATGAATTTTTGAAGTTTTAGAATTTTAAAAATTATTTGAAAATTAAGAATATTTAGACAGTGCGATCTGAGCCGTAGAAAACTAAACCGTTTATATGAGTTGTTAGATTAGGTGACGGAGGATAAAAAGAGGCTGACTTGGTCAGCTAAGTCATATATTTTCTTTCCCCCTTGTTCCAAAAGCTCTTTTCTTCCCCGCTGCGAGGACAACGAACCTCCGACGACGCTCTCACCTTCCGGTGGCTTCTCGGGGACGGGAACCAGCAATCGAACCTCCTTGACGTTGCCGACACATCCCTCTGTTTCTCCGATTGGTGACCGTAGGAGGGGGAACGACGGTGAGAGTTTTTGGCCACAAATCCGACTTCTCTTCTCTTGGTATATATTTCTTCCTCTCGTCGTCCTCATCATTCTATTGTAGGGAAATTAGTTTTCAGTTTATTGATTTTTGGTTTTGGGATTTCTGGGTTGTTTATTGTTTCCTTTATTTCTAGGGTTTGGGGGTTGTGGCAGGTAGGGAGCATGAGATGGAGTATGGTGATGTTAGGGATTGGTTTTTGTCTACAGGCTGTAAATTGGGTTTCTTTACTTTTAGTTTTTTGGAAGTGTACTTTAGATCCCCGTTAATCAATTGATCGTCTTACTGTCTTAATTTTGCAGGTCTCCCTCTCCATGGAATGCAGGGCGGTGTGTTTGAAGCTTTCAGGGGTGATTTCGCACTTTTTTAATTTGGGTTTTGTGTTGATTTTTATTTGAGTTGGGTTTTGTGGAATTAGATATGATCAGAAGGGAGTAGAGGGAGAGTAGCTAACTTTGATTTTTCATTTTAAAGTTTACACAGAAGATTGTGAATTGTGATTGGGTTCTGAGTTCAGAGTTCTATCTTTTCTTCTTATTCTTTCTGTACAAATTGAGTTCCCAGAAAAATTGTAACATTTTTTTGGAGTTGAATGGTAAGTTGATTGTTAAGAATTCTAATTGCTGCCTTTCTTATCACCATGGAGTCTATAGGCTTGAAAAGTGGAATTTGCTATGTCTTAACGGTTAATGAGTTTTGTGTGAATGAATTTGCTCCCATTTAGTTTTTTATCTGAGATTTGTTTTTATTTTGCTTTTCATATCAAGTTATGGTCATGGCAATTTGAATAGGGATCTGGAAGTATTAGTTCATGTCTACATGTTTTCCACACTTCGACAATTGCATATGTAGCCTGTTTTTCCTAATTTAATAGATATGTTGTTTTGTTGTGCAAGTAGGTTTTTCACAATAGGTGATTTATTACATTATTGCTTTGGTTCTCCATAAGTCTTTAATGAAGTGCCAGAGCTATAGAATTAGTGTCCAATATGTTTTGTGCTATTTGGAGAGATGATTGCATCAAATCATTAACAAATCAATGGACTGCTTGCATTGCCTGTACTTCAATCTTGGTGATCATTGTCCGTATATGCGTCTTCTTGAATCATTCACAGTACCGGTGTGAACTGTATAGGCTCTTCTTGGGGGTTGTCGGCTATTTGTGCCATTGAAGGTATCAGCAAGTTTGTGACTGGATTACTTATCAGCCTCCTTGAACAAGAGTTGATGGATTGTAACAAAGGTCTCACGACTAGAGGCTGCAGGGGCGGACAAGTAAGCATTGCATTTCATACACTAAAAGTGGTGAAATTTTACAGCTGCTTCGACTATTTAAGTATTTCTTTCTAACCATTGATGCTTTGAACACTAATACGTGTAAGACAGTTAATCAGATGGTGGCATCTCTCTCCGAGTCTAGATGAGCTGCTAAACTAAGTGAAGTTCTGGGGTCGATATCCTTCATTTTCCGATAATGTTCCCGACTATTAGCAAAGAGGAATAGGTCAAATAGTGAATGCTTTTTTCCCCTTACACAGAACACTTACTTGATGAAGTTTTTTTACTGTTAAATCACTTACCTTCTGTTCTTTGTTTATATAGGGAGCATTGGAAGTCGTGATGGGAAAGGTAGTGAGTGGACTGCAATTTTTGGTGAATTTCTGCATGGGTGATCTAATACGGAAAATGGATTGTTAGTTTCTTTTATATGTATGCTTTCGTGTATGTGTTCAGTTTCAAAAAATCGATTTTGCTTCTTGAAGTTGCAAGGTAATGTGACCTTCGGATGCCTTCTATGTTTTCGTACGTAGAGCAAGAAGTCATAGATTGTTCCAAATTTGGTAAGTATGTTGTTAGTAACTTCATGCTTTGATTAGATGAAATCTGATAAACAATTGGTACTAGGCGTTAATCGTAACTGCTATTTAGTTTCAGATGGTAATGGCCGATTATCATCGTGTTGATTAAAAGCTTCTTTGAGGTCAACGATCATCAGGTGCAAATCATTTTGAGTATAAGAAGAAACACTTTCTTTTAACATTGTTTTGTTTTACTACCTGTTATGGTATTTTGATTTTTGGGTGCAGAAAGTGACTGAAAGAAGAAGATATGAAGGAGCTGAAGCTGATGCCGCAAGTTGGGAGCATAAAATCATTGTGTAATTCAGCGAAAGACTGATTAGTCCTCAGATTTCGTCATTTTCGCATATATTTCATTTTATGTAAGTAGATTTAGTTACTTTTTGTTAATCAAACCTTGAAATGTTACTATTTTCGGTTCCGCTGCATCGCGTAGGTTTTCATCAGATTGTATTTTGCTTCATTTATGTGTTAACCACTGACTAATTAAATGTGTTGCAACTCATCCAGGGTGTGAACAAAGTGGATAGTGAGTACTTATGGAAAAGGTATGCGGGATTAACAGAAAAACATATGCATCTTTGAAATTTACAGTTCTGAGCCCTGAGTGAAGAATCTGGACAATGGTTGCTGGAGGAGGTGCAAGAGTTATATACATGGTATGTTCAATTAAGATTCAGAAATTAAATTGGATTTGAACCTGCTACTTATGAACCTTTGATTTTTCTTGACATTGATTGCTCACACTAAGTATATTCTTTGATCTGGTTGGACATATTGGCTCCGCTCATGAGCTTGAAAACCACTTAATATGGTGGAGGACTAATGAGGAGTAGGATGTCGTCTTGAAGTAGCCCAGAGTTGTTGATGTAAGAACTCTTTCACTCTTAGCATTATATCCGTATATGCAGCCTAGATAAAATGCTACTTTCTTGCCACATCTTTGTTTTCCATGAAAAACTTCTCATGAGATTCATGGCTTCTCTTTAATTCATTTGAAATATATTTGTTCATAGTAGTCTACTCTGAATCTTACTAATTTCAATTAACAAGATAGATTGTAGGTCTGTTGTGGATTATGTTATTTGGGCTGATCCATTAAATTGGTGATTTTATATCAACATATGTTCTGTGTCTTTTTCCCCTGCATCTATTGTGCTGTTGCTGACTAATCTACTCTTAGTGTGACTTATTAATGGATGACTATTTTGTCTATACATCTTCAGGTTGCTGATCTTGGA
This sequence comes from Fragaria vesca subsp. vesca, assembly GCF_000184155.1. Classification (NCBI taxonomy): domain Eukaryota; kingdom Viridiplantae; phylum Streptophyta; class Magnoliopsida; order Rosales; family Rosaceae; genus Fragaria; species Fragaria vesca. The sequence continues at coordinate 20,968,853 of NC_020491.1, forward strand.
GAAGGTGTATCACTTTTATGCAGGTATCAAGTTCAAAGGACCTTCATGCATAATTTTTTATCCTCTCAGTTATTCCCTTTATTGATTGTACTTACTTTAATTTTATAGCAAAGAAGTGACCTTGCGACAAAAATATTCAATTATAGAAGCTGGGTTTTGTTTTCAGATCCTGTTGATTTATTGTTAAGTCTGTTTTAGAATCCGTTTAACTCACTTTTTAATCCTTAAAGAATTATGGGTTTCAGCCGGAAATGGAGGAGGATTGGTGAATTTCATTTTCTCTTAGGGTTTAGGATTTTATAATAATCATAATTATTGTGAATAGAAGGAGGAGAATGATACCCCTGTTTATAATTCAATTTTGTTTATTGTCTCAGCGTCTCTCTCTTTGATGTGATTTATATACACACACATATGAGTTTTGATGTAGTATTGCTACATGTGAATTTTCTATTTGTTTTCGGGCATCCTCCTTCTTTTGCTTTTTATTTCTGATGCCAATTGGTTTGATGAAGAGCTGTGTAACCTGTAGTATGTACTTGGAGGAGTATCAGATTAGGAATTAATATACACATGAAAATAGTTACTTCATTCCAATTGGTAGAATATTCTACTCAATTGATTTCAGAATCTGTAAAAATTTGCTGTTGATTTTATAGTAATTCGGTAATTCTATTTTGTTACTGATTTATTACTGATTAGTTGTTTAATTTTTTTTTGCATAGCGCATTTAGGGAACTGCAAACAGCGGGACAATTTTTTTGAGTTCAGGTATGTGACTGTGCTGTTTTGGTTTTTGAACGACTCTTTACTTTTTAAAGAATAGACATTGTGTAATTACTTTTCAATGTTTTTGAGGATGGAGAGCTTTGAAAATAGCATTTGGTTCCTGTGGCAATTAAGGAGCTTATTATGGAGCAAGTGGCAATTATTTCCTACGACCAAATAGGTAGGGGTAACCTAGGTATTGAAGCACATAATTGAAATTGTTCTGTGTCATTGAGTTCATTTATTTAGCTGTAGCTTGGCATTATAAGAAAAAGATTGCAAGAACTGGAAAATAATGAGCAGTTGATTTCCGGATCTGAACTTCATAACATGTGCAATGACATAAATTTGTTAGATATGATATTGAGTTGTTTCTGTGTATGGGAAGTGAGACAATGTTATGTTATGTTTCTTTCCTTCTGTTTAATACTTAGTTATGTTCTCATGTATACGAATCCGCGCGGCTGGACTTGTTAATAGGATACCCTAATGCATGTGTTACAAAATTTCACTTCAGCCAAAATTAGGTGTGTTGTGGTTGATCTGCAAGAGGAGAAATATAGTTAGATTGAATCATGTGCATGTTACTCTGAATTGCCATGTTACTATGTAGTCCACATAACTTGAATAAACATTCATATTCATATTTTCAATGTTTTCGGTTTTGTTATTTCTACTTTAGGAATTAGATCTTTAGGAGGTTTGTTTCGGGCGTCTTTAGGTTTTGGTTGTCTGCTCGACACGGAGAGAGCAAAGAGTGAAGGAGGCCGGGGAGAATAGTCTCTCCTTTCGAAAGTAAGCCACACTCTTCCAAGCTTAATTTCACTACAAAAGACTTATCGTTTATTTTAGATTATTTCTTATTATTTTACTAACTTTCTTTTGGTTTTGTTGAGTGATTGGTAGGGAATTGGGTTCCTTAATGTCGGGAGAATGACCATATCAAAAGGTGAGTTTGCTTTTTTTCTAACCTGCATTTTATTTGCTAATTTAGTTGCATAAGATTTTTGTGCAACCATATATACTCATGCTCTCTGCTATTTTTGTACAAAAACATGCAAACGGTTTCATGCAGCAAAGATCTTCTGTTGTTATTCTTCATTTTGGTATTGTACATTATATTGCATTCCTGTTTTCGTGCATGTATGCATTCGGCTTTAACTTTTGGAAAGAAGTTTGTAATTTTATTTACAGTGAGTCATGTAACTGTCTGTTCTTTTATTTTTGTTTCTTACAGATTTGGACATGTAGCTAATTTCGGAAACATTGAGCTCTTAGATACAGCTTCATTTCCAGGTACATTCCAGCTCCTTTGTATACTAGAAGCTAAAGGCCTAAAATTTCATTGAGCCTTCTACCTGTTTTTTCATTAACTGGGTGCATGTTGCTTGCAAATGTAGCTGTTACCCTTCTATATTTAACTCTATATTATAGCGCCCGGCGCCGCCTAACTGTTCTTCAGAACAGTGCAGTCTTGGGCGGGCTTGGACTGCATCTCGCTCGGGCTTGGGCATTTTCTTCCCTCTTTGGTCTCCTGCTCGAGTCTTCTTGCGAAAGGTCCTAGCAAAAGTGTGGAAGGCTATCTCCGACTCTTGAACTCTCTCTCGATCTCTCTCGAAAGCCGCTTTGATCTCTCTTCTTCTTCTTGTTCTGTTCTCTGATTCTTTCTGTGCTCTCTGTTCTTCGTCTCTTTCTCTACCTCTTTGCAGACTTTTTCCATCGATCACTCCGATCTCTTCAAGTTTCTTGGCTCTCTCTTTTTCCATCGATCTCTCCGATCTTTTGAACTTTACTTTTGAGAGGAACAATCTGGGGATTCTTAGCTTTTGATGTGCGAATTTTGGATTTGAATCCTCCCTCACTCCTCACTATCTGATCTTAATCCTCCATTTGTTTTAGCTTTTAGCTTTTCGAATGGGTTTTCAGTTAGGAGGTTAGCTTCGATAGTGATCGTCTTCAGTAATCAGTTTTTATTTGAGGAGGTCTTTCCAGGCTGATCTGACGAATCCGTGTTATGGGTTTTTGATCCGGCAAAACGGTAATTGGTTTATTGTTATTTTTGCATCCTTTGGTCAGAGTTGTGTGTAGTGAGTGCTCATCAGATTTGAGTTTTGTCTTTGGGATTTTAGTGTTTGTTTACTTTCAGTTGAATTGATTTCGTTTTTTCTGTGTGTGGTTGAGTAGTTAAGTCAGATTATTAACTTAATTCAATAGTCTACTCCATGTTATTGTGCAGAGAGAAAATAAGAGATTTTAATGGTGTACTGCAAGGAAGAAAAAGGAAAAAAGGAGAGGTCTAGGATATTGATTGGCTTTGAGTTTGTTTTGGAACAGGTGATTTAGTACAGGTAAAATTTTGGTCAGTTGGGCTTTGCTTTGCGTTTGGTCTTCTGATTATTTTTTTTTTTTTGCAGGTTTAGGTTCCAAGTTGCTGCAACTCAGTTCATGTGTTTAAGCTCCTGGTAATCTGGTTATGTTATTTTGTTTCAGTTTGATACTAAGTTTCGTTTTCCTTGGTCTTGGTAATCGGTCGATACTAGAAGAATCTGAGGAAGTCTCCCTTTAGCCAAAAATTACATATACATTAAATGTGAAACCAGTCATCAGTAATTAGGCAGTACATTGATAAGATAATTCTTGCAGGAGGTGTTCGGTTCCGAATTTGGGTTTCAGTCAAGTATTGAAGGTAATTGGAGTTTGGCTATATTATGGTTTTCTTAGGTGAACTTGGTCGTTTAATATATAAAATGAATTGCTTCCTGCAATTCCTTAACCTGCGCGTGAGGATGACGATACAGTTTTTTTATTCTGGGTTTGCATTTGATTTGTGTTTTTTGATTGTGAATTTGCTTCTTGGTTCTTGGTTTTATTTATGTAGAATGTGGTGGTGGCTGCTGTGGTTTGGCTGAGGCTGTGTAGTTTCTTGGTGATATAAAATTCGTCATTTTTATTCTTTTGATTTGGTTTTGGCATTGATTAGTCCTTTTCTTTTCAGCATTAAGAGCCCAAAGCCCTCTGTGTATTCTATTTGTTCTGGGTTTTCTATTCCCCATGTTTTTTATCGTAGACTCATAAGGAAACTGTAGATTCATACTATTCTATTTTTGTTCTGTCTTCAACTCTGAGTTTGTTTTGTTTTATTAAGATGGATGATTGATTATAATTATTTATTTTCGCAGAATAACTATTGTTGATCTTTTGGGCAGTTGAGCTTTGTCTGAACATGGTATGTTCCATCGCTCTGTTCTTCAATCGTTTATAGTTAGTGTTCTTTTGGGTTTTTATTTTGTATAAAAAAAAACTGGATGGTTTCATAAGGTTGTACTCTGGTGATTCAGTCATGAAGTTACAAATTATTGCGACAACTTCCTTTACCACTTCCATTAAATTGGTACTCTTTGATCATCAGTATATTGTATTATTCTTTTCTGCATCTATTATTTGTTGTTGCTAACTATTATATTCCTAGAAATTAATTCATAGGTGTGTTATGCGACACTATATTGTAGAAGAGTGTTCAAACCTAGAATGGGAGCAGACTATTTCTGTCAAATTCATTTCAGCCAATTCCTTTTCTTTTGAATGGTCTTCAATCTTGCTCACTGCTTTCAAATAGTTTCCAGATTTTGTTCATAGGATTAATTTCCTAGGATTTTGGTAGGAATTGGAGCAGTTACACGTCTTGCCCGACATGTATAGTCATAGAATTTGTAATTGGGTTCTCACCATTTTGTAGTCTTGAATTTAGTTTAATAGGTCGATCTATGTATGTAGAAACTTTAGATGTCTATTTGATTGGTTTAAAAGTTTGTGTTGATTATTCGCGGGTGCCAGCTCTGAAGCACAATGGAAACAATCATGGGCGGATCTTTATCAGTTGAGGTCTTTGTGAATAAATAAAAATAGTAAATATTACATTTTGTTAACAAAAGGGAAATAGTAAATTTAACCAGATGAATTGTTTAGTTTAGGGCATGTTGATAAACATTACCTTTTTTTGTTTCCATTTTGATTATGATGGATGTTTACCGGATATTTACTTTTGTCTCTATGTTTGCAGGTTGTTGCTCTTGGGGAAGTTGTGTGATTGGGATTTACAGAGAAGTTGATCAAGCAATCGGAGATAGCTGAGGCATTGATATCCAGGTAAGCTTCTGATTTGGTTGATTGTTTGAATTTCGGTGCATGCAGCTTCTGGGTGAAGCACATGAGTTTGGGATCTTCAATTTTTGTGGATTTGGATTTTGATTGGCTGTATTGATCAGGATATTTTTTTTCTTAGGTTTTCTTATGTTGGTTTCTTCCGTTGTCTCTAAATTACATCGAATGTTCGTCATTATCTGTAATTGCATGTTGTCCTTCCTGATATTAATGAAGAGAAGAAACCAATGCTACAGTGAGATACTTATATTTCTGATGGAGTAAGGTGTAACAAATGCAGACCGCAATCATTTGATCTTTATAGTGAATGGATTTTTAGTAAAGTACTTTACTTTAAATTTAAACACTTCTTTCGTGCTCTTAGGTATTGAGAGTATTGAGTTATAGTGCAGATATCTAAGTCACTGCACAGCAAGCCTTGTGCAGTGAGCAGTTGGGTGTTATGCTGACAAGGCATGTAGAGCATGAAGTTACTGTTGAACCAGCATGGCCTAATTCGCAGCATGGCTTCTGATGGGCTTTCTTACTTTATCGATCACTAGAGCATGGATTAGCAGCATGGTGTAAATGGCTTTGTCCATATTATTTTCAGTCTTAGGTAGGATTCAAATAGTGACTTGAATCCTCTATATAAACACAGCAATGTAAATCATCAAAACACAATTCAATATACATGAAGAAAATTGCTCCATCTGTTTAAGTTTTTCTACATGGTATCAGAGCAGGAACTTTAGTGTCCTGTTTCTGTTTATCTTTTTATTTCTTCTTGAATTGCATTCCCTTCTTCATTTGCTAAAATGGCTGAAGAAGGTTCTTCTGCTACCAATGTTGATATTAATCCACTTGGATCAGCAACAAACAACATGTCTGGGAGGGAAAGCTATAATGCAATCCTGATGATCTGCTGAGATTTTTGCAAAGTTTATTTCTTAT
>NC_020491.1:20974734-20976554 GCF_000184155.1 Fragaria vesca subsp. vesca
TGATCTATACCATCCTATTTTGGTGGAGAGATTTGTTGTCCGAGGTTCTAATGGGATCTCATCTTTGCCGATGTTGGACTATCGGTATCTTTTTCTGATTTCTTCTTTCCTGTGGAAGAGAGATCTATTCAGAGTTCTTTTGCGTAAGACTCTTTATCTCTTGACCGTTGATTTCCTCTTTCTAGTTTGGAAGAGAAATCGGAACCATGGTCATGTTCTGATTTTTCCATCCTATTTTGGAGGAAAGATTTGTTGTCTGAGGTTCTAGTGTAATCTCAATCTTTGTCGATGTTGGACTATCGGTGTCTATCTCAGATTTCTTCTTTCTATTTTGGAAGAGAGTCTGTTGTCCATTTTTTTTTCTCTGGTGTTGGACTTTTTAGTTCTATGGAGGTGAAGAACAAGAATGAACAAACTTGGAGGTAAAAAGATTCGTACTTGGTCGAATGTTTTGGCAAGCTTCGCTCAAGGTTTCTCCTTTATCTAGCTTGAGGGGGAGTATTGAGAGTATTGAGTTATAGTGCAGATATCTAAGTCACTGCACAGCAAGCCTTGTGCAGTGAGCAGTTGGGCCTTATGCTGACAAGGCATGTAGAGCATGAAGTTACTGTTGAACCAGCAGGGCCTAATTCGCAGCATGGCTTCTGATAGGCTTTCTTACTTTATCAATCACTAGAGCATGGATTAGCAGCATGGTGTAAATGGCTTTGTCCATATTATTTTCAGTCTTAGGTAGGATTCAAATAGTGACTTGAATCCTCTATATAAACACAGCAATGTAAATCATCAAAACACAATTCAATATACATGAAGAAAATTGCTCCATCTGTTTAAGTTTTTCTACATTAGGAATCCTTTTTTGTTTTGTTGAACTAAACTTTAGAATTGCAGCAGCATATTGCTTACTGAAATTCATATTGCCTACATAGATTTGTTGGTTCAAATCTATACAAACCATTGTTTGATAAAATGATGAAGGCATGTTTTGTGAACTTATGCAGAATGTGAAATACTAATACACTTCAATTTGATGTTGGGTTAAATAGGGTTTCGATTTTGAGTTGGTTTAGTCTCATCAATTCGTACAGGTGTGTTCTGAAATGAGTTCAAGAATGGAGAATTTGGGTGAATGCTACACATTAAAGCAGGTTCGAGAAAAATGGATTACAATTTATGCCCCAATAGTCTTTTTCCCCCCCTCTCCTATAGGATTTGGGGTTTGGGGTTTTGGAGTTTTGATATGGTATTGAGTGTGGTTCATGTCTCATGTAGAATTACAACTTTGTCAAGTTTTGAGACCTTTACACTTTCACAGCAAAATATTGCAACAGTATCTTGGTAAGTATTTTGCTTCAGGTTTTCTTACTTCTTGAGATTTGGAATCCAATTCTTTTTTCAAAATTTCGGTTTGCATATTGGTCATTTGGTTCGGATTGAAATTTTTTGTTTTCTTGCAGGATTTTGGTTTTGTATGGATAGTGGCTGTGATCTTTTGAGGTTTCTCTCATCCGATCAGGTATATTGCTGTCAGCTTCTCTCACCAAGCAGTTCTTTCTCTTCTTTCTTTTTCGTTTTTGTTTCTTAAATTTATTTGGGTTGGATGAATAGAATGAAGGTGGTAATAGTAGGTACTCAAATTTTTGATTAGGTTTTTCATCTCCCTTGATTTCAGCTGATTCGGGCTTTGTCTCTTTGCGGTCTGAGACCTCAAGGATTGATTCGACTATCATGGTTAGATTACACTTCAATTTCAACTTACTAATTAAATGGATTCTCATCCATAAGTTCATAATACCCATATATGTTGTTTTTTGTTTTTT
>NC_020491.1:20976574-20996822 GCF_000184155.1 Fragaria vesca subsp. vesca
GCTCCATCAGCAATAAATTAACAGTCAGGCAGAACTCCGCCCTAAACACTCTGAGTAACAATCAGAATTTCAGTACCTGATCAATATAAAGAACAACACCTGGTAAGTTTATATAGTACCAAAATCAACTTGGCTGTTGTCACTTTCTTTGACGATTCATTCATTTACTTTTTGATTAGGTTTTTCGTTTCCCTTGATTTCAATGATTCAGGCTTTGTCTCTACAGTCTGAGACCTCAAAGATCAATTCCACCAGTTTCAAGTCTGATCCGAGTTTATCTTACATCGTTCCACTGAATTCGACAAAAATCAAGGTGAGATAAGGTTCTCTGAAGAATCTTATCAGTTTTCATCTTATCATTGTGCAATTGAGTATTGTTGGTCTCAGTGCCTGAAATGGATTTGGCGTAAACAAATTTTTCAAAATCTGTTGTACAATTAAAGCATGTTGTCTGGATTTAACATGTCCACCATCCTCCATGTTTTGATCATGGTCGTAATGTTTTTTGCTGAAAGGATGAACTCATAATTACTTTCTCAATTTGCAAACTTGCCACATAGGTTATAATTAAAGTGAAGCTTGATTCGACAACACTCTTTAAAATTCAATTGAAGAGAAATCAGCCAATGTACTTTATTTTCTGTTCCCTTGATATACACATACATCCGCCTCTAATTGTTTCTATCGATTTCAAGTATGATGACTAAAATAGTGTTTCTTTACACAGGTGGAAATACACTAAAATCCCGCTGCAACGCGCGGGCAGCTTTTTTGTATATTTAATTTAATTTAACATATACTATTTGTTGAGCTGAAGTCATGACTAGGTTACTGAAAATTTCTAGCCATCTCCAGATTTTTCTTTTGCCTCTCTTCCTCGCTGCATCTCCAGATATCTTGACACCTTTTCTGAGATCTCGACACCCTTTCTTCTTTCGCTCAGCCACCGACTCTCTCTCTCTCTCTCTCTCTCTCTCTCCCTAATCCATCTTCGCTCTCACTCTCTCTCTCACCCTATGCTCTCTCCACTCTCTGTCTCCGTCTTTCGCTCTCCTCTCTTCTTCCTGAGACCAATATCATGGTGTTAGGCTAGAAGATAACATCCAATTGGTGTTCCTCAATACTTCAATTCGCTTTTTCCTCAACTGTTATCAATGGGTAATTGGGTTCCGAATTCCTGACTTTTAGTTTGTTTTTGTTTTCTGTTTCTGATGGATTCTACTTGACGTTTTCAGATTTCGTATTGTTCTTAGAGGGGAGAGTTTCATACGGCTAACAAAAGGTATTGCCTCTTTCTTTCTCTGGGTAATTTATTTTCAATTCGTTTGTTGCTTGCATGTCTACATGATTTGTTTACATTTTATCACTCTTGGTAAAGAAAAAAAAATCATATCTCTTTGTTCTCAATTGGTAAATTTAGCTGTTGAAAATCATTTCAATCTTTTGACATGAGATCTATTGACCTGCCAATAACAGGCTTAGAGGAGTGCAAGAGATTTTCATACGTCTTTTATGAATCATTATTTGTACAGTGAAAGTGTCATATATATATATATGTGAATTATAATGTGAGTGGTGTTATAACATAATTGAAGCTGGGTATTTGGATTTGGAGCTGGGAAAGAAGAAGATGGATATGCGTAATACATTTTTAATTCAATTGATTTTATTTTTCCAGTTACGTTTAATGGATTGAAAATTCGTGTGATTGGCTTTTGTGTATCATGGTTTAATATGCAATGCCTTTTCACGTCTTCAGATATCTTAGAAGTAATCTATTTTCCAGAAGGACTTCTCTAAACACTGGTGTGCTCTTAGGTCTCAGAAAAGACCAAATTGAAGATGGAATAAGCAGAGGAAGGTACTGCCGTTTACTGTATAAATTAGTGCTCTGGGTTGCTAAACTACGAGTTTTACTGTGTGGTATGGTTTCTGAATCTAATTTAACTCCATGTTCTGTACCAGATACCAAATTGTTAATGTATCCAGAGGATCCACATCAATATAGGTAATTTTGTTCTTCAACTGCTTATTTTTTATTTTTTATTTTTGGAAAAATTCAACTGCATTGAAGATTTAGTGCTAGATAGGTTTTTTGGAAAAACCATATTCTCAAATGGCATGTATGGTTATATACTTTTTCAGACTTTGAGGAACCTTAAGTGTGAATATATACTTTTTTTTGTGAATAAGGTTCCATCCGATATGCTTTGATTTGAGCTTTCTCAGGCAAACACTCTAAACAGTTGAACATGTAGTTGAGTTAGTAGAGGTAGTTGAGCTTGGGATATTTTCAAATTCTGGGAGATTTTGTGTTTCTAGATATGTTTTTTTGTATCCCAAATCCTTTAGTTATAGGGATGTTAATAATCTATGATTAACTTTCAAACTCTGTTAGGTCATATTTTGATGGGTTCTTTGCAGGAGACTAGGTGAACTCATACTCAATTTTATAGAAAGTTTGCTGCAAATTAAGTATTTTTGGTCCTCCGTTTTATAACGGTCACTTTGGTGGACTTTTATTGGGTTGAATAACATTGGCTGAACACTTATATTCTTTAATATTTGTTTGCAGGGTTTAGAAAAGAACAGAAGAAAAAAAAATCTGATCCTTCCAAAAGTTTCACAATTGCAAAGGTAAATTTTCTATATCCTAAATTTTGAACTTCTGAGTATGAGTAGGAATGACAGTAGCTGACTGCCTGATTTAATTTGTCAATAGGGAAAGGTGTACTGATCTTATTGAGGCAGCAAAACCGCTTATGTAATTAACCTATTGGATTATCTCAGCAAATAGATTAAAATTATCAATCTCTGAACATTTGGTCGTTTTTGGTTTTTCCTAACATTGTTAATATCATTCCCAACGGCAATCCACTTCTTGCATTTTCTTATATCATAGTTAATAATATCCAAACCTCCATATTAGCAGTTTCAATGTTATGATTCAATTTGGTCTGTGATATACCTGATATGTCATTTATGTACATGAATGTAAGTTCTTTTTCACACCTGCAATTGGACTGCAAAAGGATGTGAGATACTGTACTACTTTGAATTAATTAAATTTACCATTGTGTGTATGAAAGGTGTGAATTAGCAAGCATCGCCTTTGTCCTGTTTCTATAGAGAATATGAGTTCAGGGACTTTGTCTTCTGTTCACAACGATTTTGTTTTTGTCTCTTACTCTCCATCTTACAACTCTGTGTAGTGACAATATGACAGGAAATTTAACTATATACTATTTTTCGTCGAACCGCCTTACAACCCTGTGTTGTTCTTGATTATAATATCTCTATTGTACACTTCTGACTTTATGTTATTTGTTAATAGGATCTCGAGACCCTTAAGGAGCAGATTGATAAGTTGAATTTACAGAGTAAGGTCTTCTGATGCTTCATGTTTAAAGTCATCAATCGACTCTCATCTGTCTCAAATGAACAGGTCATTAGTAGAATGGTCACAAATACTAGATCCTGTACACATGCTTATCTTTAACTCTATTGCACATCCGGCTTAGTTATGAACTCAACATCTAATAACCTTTTAATACTTCACATTAATAAAGAGCTATGAATATACTTGGTTAATCTGATTTTATATTGCAGTTGTTATATTTCATCTGATTATGAATTTGTAAGAGAATTGTGATTTTACTGTTATATATGCATGCATGTCTGCTTATATGTACAAGCAAGAGCTACAAATAGTAGTTGGAACTTGGTTATTATCAAAGTAACTCTAAAATCAGTAGGGAACTTTAAATCGTACCTTCACCAAATTCATGGTGCATAGCATCTCTGTATCCCCAACTATGTATCTTAAACTTTGTGCAATATCAGCATCCCTCTTTTATTTGCCATTAGATTTCGTATGTTATCCTTTGAATTTCATTGTTTAATGATACATTACAGTTTCCTTATCTTGCTACCCAGTTTTTCAGTGCGAGCCAGATCAACACAGAAAACTACCTTACATTTGAAACAGCAAGGAACTTATGTAAGTCATTAGGGAAGAGAAGAGGTACGAGTCCAGTTCTATAGTATGACATTGGGGGTTTCTTTTAGTTGTGTAGTGTAACAATGAAATGATCAGTGTATAGTGATATTATTAGGAAGCTTACTTTAAAAACTGACGCATATCTATTACACAACCCGCTGCAACGCGCGGACATACATCCTAGTTTAACTCTATATTATGCCGCCTCGCGCCGCCTTACTGTTCTTGTCGGGCTTGGGCCTGCATCTCGCCGTTTTCTAATTCTTTTTCTTGCTCTCTCTCGATCTCTCTCGAAACTCCACCGATTCATTTTCCAGATCTCAAGCTCTCCTTCCCTCTCTTTCGTCGCTTCCTTCATCAGTTTTGCCCTTTCTCTTGCTCCGCACACCTTTGGAAGAATCTGGACGACTCCTTTTTATCCAAACAGAAGCAGATAGAGGGAGAGACTAGAGTTGACTGATCGATCGAAGATCGAATTCGTTAATGTTAGTTCGATTTTGTAATTTTTCAAGCCTCCCAATCTTCTTTCTCAAGCCTCCCGATCTTCTTTCTTCTTCTTCGTTAATTATTCTATGCTTGGATTTTGTAACTGAATTTACTGTCAACTTTTTGTTTTTTTTATCGGTTAGTGTTAGTTCGATTTCGGTTCTTTGTTCTTCTCCTTCATTGTCTCTTTCTGGGTTTACCGGTTAAGGTTTGACGGTTGACAATAAGGATGTTGATCTGCAGGAAATCCCTACGGTTTGGCATTCTAAGCATCAGTTTCTGGCTGAAATTTGGTTTATATTGGGTAGGTCTCAAATCAGGTATGCTTGACGGGTTTTATTTCTGGGTATTTAAATGGTTTTGTAGGTTGGGTTTAGGGTATTTCAAAATCACAGTATTTGAATGTTGGGTTGATGCTATGGGTATTTTTCTGGTTTTGTAGGTTGTAGTCAAGGTTACTGTGATTTTGTTGGTCAGGTTAGGTTATTCCCTTTTTAGTTTGGTAAACAATGTTTTTTTTAACTTTCAGTTTCTGTGAGGAGTAGAGGAGGGAGATTGGGTTTCGGTGGAGGGAGAGGGAGAGCGAGAGGGTGAGGGGCAGAGAGACAGAGTTTCCAGCGTGATATCGAGAGGGGGAGGAACTGGGGGACTAGAGGTAGGGAGCATGGGATGGAGAATGGTGATGTTAGGGAGAGGTATAGGGATTCGTTTTTGTGTGTAAGCTGTAAATTGGGTTTCTTTACTTGATATGATATGAGTTTTTTTTAGTTTTTTGAAAGTGTACTTTTGATCCCCGTTAATCAATTGATCTTCTTACTGATCTCAATGTCCCAGTACTGTCTTAATTTTGCAGGTCTCCCTCTCCACCGCTTCATTTTCTATGTTTGAAGCTTCCATAGCATTCTGGATAGTGTGTGAATTGTGGTCTTTGAGGTCATTTGATCAAATAGGAATATCTGATTGATGTGGCACCCTTTTGATCAAAATAGAAGATCTGATTGAGCAATCAGATATCTTTCTTTCTGATTTTATTTGAGTTGGGTTTTGTGGAATTAGATATGAGAAGGGAGTAGTGGGAGAGTAGCTAACTTTGATTTTTCATTTTAAAGTTTACACAGAAGATTGTGAATTGTGATTGGGTTCTGAGATCTATATTTTCTTCTTATTTTCTTCTTATAGTTTTGTGTGAATGAATTTGCTCCCATTTAGTTTTTTATCTGAGATTTGTTTTAATTCTGCTTTTCATATCAAGTTATGGTCATTGGAATTTGAATAGGGATCTGGAAGTATTAGTTCATGTCTAGATGTTTTCCACACTTCGACCATTTCATGTGTAGCCTGTTTTTCCTAATTTAATAGATATGTTGTTTTGTTGTGCAAGTAGGTAGTTCATAATAGGTGATTTATTATATTATTGGTTCTCCATAAGTCTTTAATGTAGTGCCAGAGCTATAGAATTAGTGTCCAATATGCTTTGTGCTATTTGGAGAGATCGTTGCATCAAATCATTAACAAATCAATGGACTGCTTGCATTGCCTGTATTTCAATCTTGGTGATCATTGTCCGTATATGCGTCTTCTTGAATCATTCACAGTACTGGTGTGAACTGTATAGGCTCTTCTTGGGGGTTGTCGGCTATTGGTGCCATTGAAGGTATCAGCAAGTTTGTGACTGGATCACTTATCAGCCTCTTTGAACAAGAGTTGATGGATTGTAACAAAGGTCTCACAACTAGAGGCTGCAGGGGCGGACAAGTAAGCATTGCATTTCATACACTAAAAGTGGTGAAATTTTACAGCTGCTTCGACTATTTAAGTATTTCTTTCTAACCATTGATGCTTTGAACACTAATACGTGTAAGACAGTTAATCAGATGGTGGCATCTCTCTCCGAGTCTAGATGAGCTGCTAAACTAAGAGAAGTTCTGGGGTCGATATCCTTCATTTTCCAATAATATTCCCGACTATTAGCAAAGAGGAATAGGTCAAATAGTGAATGATTTTTTTCCCCTACACAGAGCACTTACTTGATGAAGGTTTTTTTTACTTTTAAATCACTCACCTTCTGTTCTTTTTTTATACAGGGAGCATTGGAAGTCGTGATGGGAAAGGTATTGGACTGCAATTTTTGGTGAATTTCTGCATGGGTGATCTAATACGGAAAATGGATTGTTAGTTTCTTTTATATGTATGCTTTAGTGTATGTGTTCAGTTTTAAAAAATCGATTTTGCTTCTTGAAGTTGCAAGGTGAGCTGGATGACAATGGTGCTTTCAAGAACTTCACTGAGTGCATTCAATTTCTGTTGTCATTACCCTCGCTGCTCACTGCTCAGTTAGTTGACAAAAGCCATATGATACTATCTAATGTTTCTTCTGTTTTAGCGTACAGTTTTCAACACCACCTTACATGCTATTATTGTTTCAGGTGGGATAATATTAAATTTCTAATGCCGGAGGAGTTATGAGTCCAACGCAGAAGTTTATTCATGGACTAGATGAGAAAGTACAAACAGATGCCTTACCTTATCAATGATTGTTTTCATGCAGGATTTGGGTTATATGCAATTTTAATATCTTTCAATGTTCAGAAGGCAATAACCCCATGTTCATAGGGAAATACCTCTCATTAATTAGATAATATCCGTTTAGTGTCCCGCTTTAATCAGGTTCATTTGTCAATTGCTTGCAGACATGCATTTTTGAAATTTACAGTTCTGAACCCTGAGTGAAGAATCTGGACAATGGTTGCTGGAGGAGGTGCAAGAGTTATATACACAGACACGGTGTGTTCAATTAAGATTCAGAAATTTAACTGGATTTGAACCTGCTACTTATGAACCTTTGATTTTTCTTGACATTGATTGCTCACACTATATTCCTTGATCAGGTTGGACATATTGGCTCGGCTCCGCTCATGAGCTTGGAAACCACTGAATATGGTGGTGGACTATTGAGGAGGAGGATGTCGTCTTGAAGTAGCCCAGAGTTGTTGATGTAAGAACTCTTTCACTCCTAGCATTATATCCGTGTATCCAGCCTAGATAAAATGCTACTTTCATATTTGCCACATCTTTGTTTTCCATAAAAAACTTCTCATGAGATTCATGGCTTCTCTTTAATACATTTGAAATGAATTTGTTCATAGTAGTCTGCTCTGAATCTTGTTAATTTCACTTAACAAGATAGATTGTAGGTCTGTTTTTGATTTTGTTATTTGGGCCGCTGCCTTTTGCATTTTGGTAAGGGTTATCATTTCTTCCATTAAATTGGTGATTTTATATCAACATATGTTCTGTGTCTTTTCCCCCTGCTTCTATTGTGCTGTTGCTGACTAATCTACTCTTAGTGTGACTTATTAATCGATGACTATTTTGTCTATACATCTTCAGGTTGCTGATCTTGGAGAAGGTGTATCACTTTTATGCAGGTATCCTCAAGTTCAAAGGACCTTCGTCCATAATTTTTTATACTCTCAGTCATTTCCTTTATTGAATGTACTTACCTTTATTTCATAACAAAGAAGTGACCTTGTGACAAAAATATTCAATTATAGAAGCTGGGTTTTGTCTGCTTTAGAATGCGTTTAACTTACTTTTTAATCCTTAAAGAATTACAGGTTTCAGCGGGAAATGGAGTAGGATTGGTGAATTTTGTTTTCTTTTAGGGTTTAGGATTTTATAATAATCATAACTATTGTGAATAGAAGGAGGAGAATGATACTCCTTTTTATAATTCAATTTTGTTTATTGTCTCAGCATCTCTCTCTGATGTGATTTATATATCTACACATATGAGTTTTGATGTAGTACTGCTACATGTGAATTTCCTATTTGTTTTCAGGCATTCTCCTTTTGCTTTTTATTTCTGATGCCAATTGGTTTGATGAAGAGCTGTGTAATGTGTAGTATGTACTTGGAGGAGTATCAGATTTGGAATTAACACACACATGAAAATAGCTATTTCATTTCAATTGGTAGAATATTCTACTCAAATCGATTTCAGAATCTGTAAAAATTTGCTGTTGATTTTATAGTAATTATGTAATTCTATTTTGTTATTGATTAGTGTTTTTTTTTTTTTTGCAGAGTGCATTTAGGGAACCCTAAATGCAAGCAGCGGTTCGCTGCAATTTTTTTGAGTTTAGGCATGTGACTGTGCTGTTGTGGTTTTTGAACGACTCTTTACTTTCTAAAGAGTAAACCCGATGCTTTTGGGGCTGGAGAGCTTTGAAAATAGCATTTAGTTCCTCTGGCAATTAAGGAGCTTATTATGGAGCAAGTGGCAGTTAATTTCTGTGGCCAAATACCTAGAGGTAACCTAGGTATTGAAGCACATAAATGAAATTGTTTTGTGTCACTGAGTTCATTTATTTAGCTGTAGCTCGGCATTATAAGAAAAAGATTGCAAGAACTGGAAAATAATGAGTAGTTGATGTCCGGATCTGAACTTCATAACATGTGCAATGACATAAATTTGTTAGATATGATGTTGAGTCGTTTCTGTGTATGGGAAATGAGACTGATATGTTGATATTTTTTTATTATGGAATAGCTTGAATATTCAAGTGTTTGGATATCTGATGCAAGAGAAGTCGATAGAGACAATGAGATAGTTTAGGCACAGCAATGTTATCTTCTAGAAGGGGAATCTCTTAAGGGAAATATGGAAACAAATAAGTGTTAGAAAATAGGCAGACCAATGGATTTTACCTGTATGTTGTTTTTTTTTATAGGGAAACCTGTATGATCTTCACTTCTCTGAATTTATATTCAGTAATTTCAATTTTTCAAGGGGAACCTTTGATTGGTTTACATTAAAATTTGAAACCTTCGAGTGAAAGGTCTAAAGTTTGGTGGATGCTAGGTATGAAGTTGAAATTTCTACACTCAAACGTAGTTATTGATTCTATCCCCTTCGTATGGTTATTGAATTCCTGTAATTCTGTGTGTTGTGTGAATGAAAGTGTTATTTTCCTGTAATATGTGAATGAAAGTAAATGCAATGATATGGTTACTTAAAAAATGTACATGGAGTGTAAAAATTGCTGAACACTTGGATATTTTATAATTATGTTGGTAACTTTATTTGTGGGTTCTTGATGTTAGTTTTCTTTTGTCTACCCATTGGTTTCATGATTTATTGTTTTGTGTTTCTGTGGGATTTTGCTATATCACTCCAGAATATGGATTGACTAACATCAGTTGACATGTCTTTGTAGGAACGTCTCCATGAAAAGGAGCAGGTCATTCATTATTTGGAAAAGAAATTACAAGAAAAAGGTTGACAACTGCATGCTACCAATTTAGATTATGATGCCTACTTACACGCTTTCATATTTTATATACGAGTTTTTAGGTTTGGTATTTGATGTAATACAACAAATGTATAGATCTATTATTGAAAAGCTTATGTTCTGTGTTGTCTCCCGTTTACTGTTAATTTAATCTGTTATTAACAATAGGTTATTAATAACAAAATATAGTTTGAGTAACAAGTATAATTGTTGGTTTATGAGCGTTCGTCTATTACATGTTAAGCTCTGGAGAAAATGAAACCCGCAGCAATCAAATCAGATCTTTGAGCCCTCCAAAAGCCAAGATGAAGATGATGTTAGTAGACACTGGATACTCAAGCCCAATCAAATCGACAATTTAGGTATATATTTCTGTTATATTATTTAGTTTGACATATTTACAGAGAGTTCTTCTAAGTTAAGTTTTTTTTTTGTTATTACCAATTTTTTTCAATTTTATTTTTAACTTTTGAGATAATTTGGTCTCTAATACCAATGTGAGTTGGTGAGTATAAATTTGTTTGATGTTACCCTCTCCTATTAGGTTACAATTGACATATAAAGAGGTTGAGTGGGCATAAAAGTGTTGAACAAAAATTCTTCATCTATTGATGCTGCGACGAGCCATTTAACACAGGTTTTGGTCTTGCAGCCACTACCGTTTTTTATCTTACGCAATCCAAACCATTACAATCTAATCTCATCTAAATTCTTTGTACTCGTGTGCACACTAAGGGTAAAGTTTGTAATCTTTACAAACAGTTTGTACTTGGTTAGGATTTAGAATCCTGTTTGACTTGAAACTTTTTGGTGTTGTTCTTGAATGTCTGTACTCTTGATCTGAAAAGTGTAGTGTCCTATGATAAGCTAGATAAATGGTAGTGTCTTTCTGACGTTAAAGTGCTTTGTGCTGAAATTGTTCTCCGTTTTATCCAGTGCAGCTGTTTTGAATTCGAAATTGATTAGGATATAGGGTTTCGTTTTGCTTGAAATTATGTGGAGTTGTTCTTCAATGTGTGAACTCTTGATCAGAAAAGTGCAGTGTCCTATGAATAAGCTAGATAACTGGTAGTGATTTTCTGAAGTTAAGTACTTTGTACTAAAATTGTTCAGCGCTATGCACTGCAGCTGTTCTGTATTTGAATTTGTTTAGGATTTATGATTCTGTTTGGCTTGAAATATCGTGAAGTTGATCTTCCATGTGTGTACTACTGATCTGAAAAATTTTAGTGTTATTTGATAAGCTAGATAAATTATAGTGAATTTCCGATGTTAGGTGCTCATTGATGAGTACTTTTCTGCCATCTACGCTTTTGTATGAGATATCTTTGTTTCCTCCGCCACATGGTTAGTGTGCGCCCTATCCAGAAATGAATAGTGTGGGGCTAGTGTAGGTCCTATTCATAGGGGAATAATGTGGTATGTTTCGGTAAGTGCTCTGTGAAATGACTCCCCTTTTTAGTCGTACAAAGGGTGATGTGTTTGTCCTCAAATTGTGATATTTTTGCCTTATGAGATGTGAACAAGGCAAGACCTATGAGATGTGAAGTGTACTGTTTGAATATATGAGCTTTGATGTGAACAAGACTTGATGTGTTTGATTAGAAATTTTAGAATCATGTATAAAATTCATGTCTCTTGCAACAAATTACTAATGTGCTATTTTGTTCTATGTCCGTTGGTTTAAATATCCGCATGCTAAATTTATTTTGTTACCATATTTTGTGTTAATACGTTGCTTGTGTAATTGATTGTTTTAATTAGCAACGAACCAAGCATGGGAAATGCTCATTGGTGATTGATTGTTAAATTAAGAAACATAGGAGTTTCTGATTTTTGTTCTACTTGGTTTTTAATGTAATCCACCTGTTTGAGTGGTTTTGCTAAAATGTTTTGACTTTGTGAGCTTCTTTCCAATAGGGCCGTTACCTATTATTCTTTATTTCCATAACTACAAGTGATTTGCTGTGGCTACCTATGTTTTTTGTTATGTTCTCTTTTGGTTTGGGATGTAAAATTTCCCTCGTCTACTAATTTTTAACTTTATTTTGTAAGTTGTATTGCTGTCAAATAAGATGACACTTTGTGGTAGATTTCTTTTATAATTTTGGTTTCAAGGTTGAAAAGAGTTGGGTTATAAGTTGGGTTATAGGTTTCTTTTGACAAGGACTTGGGTTACAAGTCAGATGTCGTGCACATGTTAGGCAAATTGCTGCACAAAATTATTGTAATATGGTTTGAAGGATGTGACAAATACGCAAGCTATTACCTGGAGGTGAGATCGCTTTGTTGGTTTTAAAATTTATTTTCGTGCTTATTAGTGTTGATGGGTGTAATAAGACACTCGATCTAGTGTTTTATAGATCTGTATCATGATTCAGCTTGCTATGTCAATTGTGTGCCTTGAATTTTCCTGAGCATCGCGCTTCAAATTTTCCTTCTTTGTTAGACTTTGCTAGATACATGGTTTCAGCCACCATTTGAAATAGATCAGGATTCCTACTGTCAATACTTTATATATCTGGACTTCTATGTGTTACCTTGTTCCCATCACCATATAATAGTTATAAATGCTACTACTGCATTTAGCTTTGATTTTCATGGTGAAGTAACACGAATGGATTCATGTATGCATTCATGAACATAAAATACTAGACTATAGAAGTAAAACAAATGGATGCATGCATTATAAATGTTGTTTTGCATTCAAGTTTAATACATCCATTTGCTTGAGTGTTCCTCTCTAGAAATCTAAGCGAAGTAGTATATGTTGCATGCCCACCAAGAAAGAGTAGTAAATTGGTCCGCATAACCGAAGTCCTCGTTACCATAAGCACTTAATAGCATACTCTGCGAGACCATTTTGAGTATGTATATGTGGAACATGATACTTAAAACATAATTTCAAAATATATGTAGTAGACATCTAAGCACTTTGACATAAGTTGTTCAACATTATCAAGTTTTATAGATTTAATGGGATGATCCATGTAGTATAACTGGTGGTCTATCACTCTTCTAAAGCCAAGCCACGACTCTAGCCTCACTCTCAAGCTATCAAAATCTTATAAAACGGTTACCATGCATTTTCATGATAACAATATCAATATCATACAATTTCAAATATGCATCGACATTCTATAAAAAAAAAATCATTAATCAAAGGAGTTATGGGTCCCCTACCTAGAATGGAATCGAGGATTTCCTCATGAACTCCGAGAATCATGAGCATTTCGCTCCTCAGGTAATTACTCGAGTCTTTAACATCCGACATATAATTGTAAATAACTCATCGATGACATATATTTATAAAGTCACAAGGACTAAATAAATATTTGACCAACTTTGTCGCGTGTTTGACCAATTGATACTGTAATACCTCAAAAATTTATTAAGCTTATTATACGAGATCGTTAGAGGATAATTTTACAATCTTAGTTATTTAGTTAATGCTTGAGAGTATTTTTTAGAAATTTCTATTAGGTTGATATTAGAATTTGATATTAAAGTACATGATGATGATGAGTTTATTGGTTTTGTCCATAGGAGGAGAGCCATCTTGAGTGTTTTGATCATTAGCTTCATGAAAGAATTAGATATGTGGAGCTATCTGGCGATGATATTTCATCAATTTGAAACATGGTAAGCAGGCATTAGACTGTAGGACATATCTTTTGCTAGGGTGGATCACACGAAAATCAGGAATTTATGGCTGTGTGTGTGTTTGGAGAAGTTAGTTGTTAGAAGACTCCTTTACTAAACTGCCATTCTAAGGAGAGGACCACGATCTTGAATTGATGCACAAAGTTACACTTCAATTTTACAGCCCATTCTCTCGTTTCAACATCTACCAATCTTGGGTTGTTTGACAGATTGATGTCAGTTTCAAACATAATGTTACAAACTGGGTCGTTACAGTGAGGGGAATTTGGTGGCCTCTCTCATGGCTAAGAAATAACCAGGGCAGGCCAGGCAAGGCCAATCAGTATTTATCAGTTTCTAGATACAGTACACGGAAGCTTTTTCTGCCACACTTCCACTTTCACCGGTAAATAAAACTCAAGAAACATGTTTGCGTGTCTCATCCAGTGGGATGGATTAGAACCTACATAACACTTCTAATGCCAATTTCTGGTCATTTGTGATTGGAAGCACATTACAAGAAATTAAAGGGCTTAGCAATAATAAATAATAGTTTCATATAGTAACACCATATATTTTCAAGTTGTTTGAGAAGAGAAACTTGATGCTGTAAATCCAAACTAACATAAAAATTTCAATTTAGCAAAACCAAAAATGAAAAGAATCTCAGACATCCAAGGAAGGAAAAAGCAGCATAAGCTCTCAAGCCTGGCGAAGGCGAAAGCTCTCAGGCGGCAACTGCGAATGTTCTTGAGAAACAAGCCTTAGATTTATCATCATCGATTCATTCAAAACCAAAAAATGAAGATGGATCAGAAACACCTGGCTTGGTATCTCTGTGTAAAAACACAGAGATGTAATAGCTCAGTTATTTCAGCTTCGATCGTCTGGGGAAATAGTCATCACTTCCATCTTTATAAAATGACCCAGAAACAAAAACCAAGATTAAAGAAACACAAAGACAAGAATATATCGGAATCTGCGTGAGACCGAACCATAAAGGATGGCCTCAGAGTGAAATGGCAGAAACAGAGTGGCTATGGCGTCGGCTCATACGCAGCGCCCACTGAAAGAGAGCGATGGTAATCAGTTTATTCGACGCCTATTAAAACCCATGGAAACAAGAAAACTAAGAAAATCGGATTTTGAAATCAAACGGGGGGAGAGGCGAAATGAGAGTGATGAGTGATGAGAGGCGAGGTGGTTGTATTTATATAGCCCGCTTCCATTGCACCCTCGGAACCCTAGTTCCACGTGGACGGTCGATTATTTATCTGATTAGCTGTTGGGCTTTTCTGTACCGTAGATTATTCACTAGAACATGGTTACTAGGTTGGTTGCCTCCCTCCCCGTCTCAAAGACTCAGACAACAATAAAAGCAATGTCAATTTTGAAGCCTTTGTGTGTCAATCTAAGAAGGTGGCTCCAAACGTTTCGTGTTACAAATTATTTTACTTCGAAACTTTCTTCACCAGCTCTTAATCGGTCACATGAGTTTGGTTACTTGATCTTCGATTACAAGCTCAAAGGTTTATACTTTAAATAGACGAGACTATTAATGGAGACACTTGACTCTTCACCATTGCTAACGTATTAGCAGAACATCTCCAACTCATGTCTGATTTGCATTGACAAATTTTTACCTTTATTTCCAATGCTGAAAATGTAAGCTTATATACTTGGTTACTGATATTGTTTGGCACCTTCAAGAATGGGATCGTATCATCCTATATACCTAGTTCATATGTTGACGACTTCATTAATTTGGATAAGTGTTGCACACTAAGAATAAAGCCAACGTCGGAATATACCAATGAGGTTGTTGGTTGTTGCATAAACTCAATCAAAAGATTCATTGTTATAAAAATTAGATCAAAAGTAAAAAAGAAAAGAATCACCAACATCATCAGCTTCCTTGAAAATGCCATCTTTCTATACTGTACTCTTTGTGATGCCAACCAATGCAATAAGAAAGAAACAAGGAAAGAATGATACCAAGTAGTTACTTGAGCTAGAGAGAACCATACGAGATAGATTCTTTTCTTTTGGTTTTTCTCTTTATATTGTATTTGGATGTCTAATTCTTTCCTTTTTCTTCCTCTCTGTTATTCTCTCTTTTCTCACCTTTTCTTTTGGGGTCCAAACCCCATTTTAGCTGCCCAAAAAGTTAAATTTCCTGTATGAGCTTGACCAAACCAAAAGCAAAGCTTCATCAATTAACAACTCAGCCAAGTAGCCTATAAATGCATTAACAAATTCACCTGATCAGCAAACTCAAAACAAACTGCTTCAAAATGGCTTCTGCAGCAGCAGCCATGACGCGATCAGACTCCATAGCTGAAAGCATGCCCGACGCACTGAGGCAGAGCCGATACCATATGAAGAGGTGTTTTGCTAAGTTCATTGAAAAGGGAAAAAGGATAATGAAACTGCAGCATTTGATGAATGAAATGGAGTCAGTCATAGATGACAAGGTTGAAAGGAACCAAGTCTTGGCAGGAGTACTTGGCTATATATTGTGTTCAACTCAGGTGTTATTCTTTTCTAGCTTCCTTCATTATTTATTTATTTATTATTATTATTATTATTTTTTTTTTGAAACAGCTTCCTTCGTTCTTATTTTATGTGAAATTGTGACTTACAAGTTTGTTGACATTGTGATGATATGCTTTCCTAACGTCGACAGGAAGCAGTTGTTAGTCCTCCACATGTTCTCTTTTCAATAAGACCAAACCCTGGATATTGGGAATTTGTTCAAGTCAGCTCTGAGGATCTCTCAGTTGAGGCCATCACTGTGAGGGACTTCTTGAAATGCAAAGAAACACTATATGATGAGAAATGGTACACACGGCTTCCCACCACATCTTGAAAATTGTCTCTCAATTTAGTAGATAACACTTCCACATTTCAGGGCCAATGATGAAAATGCATTGGAGGTGGATTTTAGAGCAATTGACTTCTCTACTCCCCACTTAACTCTATCGTCCTCGATTGGAAATGGACTCGACTATGTTTCCAAGTTCATCACTTCGTCGCTAGCTGGGAGATTGGAGAACTCACAGCCCCTTGTGGACTACTTACTTTCACTGAATCATCAAGGAGAAGTAAGGGAGAGGCAGAAATACAGTTTTTGTCAAAGAGAAAATTCAATATGTGAATATTAAAAAGTTTTATGCTAATAACATCTCAAATGATTCAAATGTATTTCTGTGATTTTGAATCAACAGCAACTTATGATAAATGACACCCTCAACACTGCTGCAAAGCTTCAGATGGCCCTGATTGTCTCAGAAGTATACCTCTCAGCGCTTCCCAAGGACACTCCATTTCAAAATTTTGAAATTAGGTGACCGACTCTACTTCTAAATTCTTATTTCTCTGTTCAAGTTAATCCTACAACTTGCTCTATGTAACCAAAAGGTCTCTTTTACAGGTTTAAAGAGTGGGGATTTGAGAAGGGCTGGGGAGACACAGCAGAGAGAACCAAGGAAACAATGAGAACTCTTTCAGAAGTACTACAAGCCCCAGACCCACTTAACATGGAGAAGCTTTTAAGCAGGCTTCCTACCATATTCAATGTTGTGATATTCTCTCCTCATGGCTATTTTGGCCAAGCTGATGTTCTTGGTTTGCCAGACACTGGTGGGCAGGTAAAAAGATAAAAAAACTTCATCTTATAAGCTAGACTCCTTGCAGCAACATTCATAATCGTATGCTGAAAGTTCTTCAAGTCTACTATTGAAGGTGGTTTACATTCTGGATCAAGTTAAGGCTTTGGAAGAAGAATTGCTCCTTAGAATTAAGCAACAAGGGCTTTCTGTGAAACCTCAAATTCTTGTGGTGAGTTTCATCCCTCATGAAGGTGGTTCACTTTGTTATGTACACACTATTTAACAACATTCTTGACTTGAAAAGGTAACAAGACTCATTCCTGAGGCAAGGGGAACTAAGTGCAATCAGGAGTTGGAAGTCATCAATGGCACCAAGTACTCAAACATTCTTAGGGTTCCATTTAGGACAGAAAAAGGGGTCCTGCGTCGTTGGGTTTCTCGTTTTGACATCTACCCCTATCTTGAGCTGTTTGTGCAGGCATGGTTCCCATTCTATATCTCAACCCATTCTTGTAGAGTGCGCGCTCTCTAATTGATATACTTTCTTGATGTTCTCAGTTCCTAATATTTGTTCCACCTATTTCAAATTACTAGGATGCTACAGCCAAAGTCCTTGACCTCATGGAAGGAAAGCCTGATCTAATTATTGGAAATTACACTGATGGGAATTTGGTGGCCTCTTTGATGGCTAACAAACTTGGAATAACTCAGGTCACTATTCATCAGCTTATAGATACAATACTAAGTTCTCTCCAACTTCACTTCTACTAATCAATATAATGCATCAAAACCAGGCAACAATTGCACATGCTTTGGAGAAGACCAAGTATGAAGACTCAGACATCAAGTGGAAGGAATTAGACCCTAAGTATCACTTCTCATGCCAATTTCTGGCAGACACGATTTCGATGAATGCAACAGATTTTGTCATTGCAAGCACATTCCAGGAAATTGCAGGAAGGTTAGCAACAGTAACTAATATACCATCATATAAAATTGGCAACTGAATTGAATAGTTTATAATGTACTTGAACGTTGATGTATGCAGCAAAGACAGACCAGGACAATATGAAAGCCATACTGCATTTACTCTCCCAGGGCTTTGTAGAGTTGTCTCAGGCATCAACGTATTTGATCCCAAATTTAACATTGCCGCACCTGGAGCGGATCAGTCTGTCTATTTCCCTTACACTGAGAAACAAAAAAGAGTCTCTTCATTTCATCCTGCAATTGAAGAACTACTTTATAGCAAGGAGGATAACAAAGAGCATATGTGAGTGTGCTAGTGTCCGAACAGTAATTAATTCTTCTAAACTACTGATTATGTGCTCATAGCCTCATATCATCTAACATCAATCTAAACTGTCTCTGAAACAGGGGGTTCCTAACAGACAGGAAAAAACCTATCATCTTCTCAATGGCAAGGCTTGACACTGTTAAGAACATTACTGGCTTAGTTGAATGGTATGGGAAAAACAAGAGGCTTAGAAATCTGGTTAACCTTGTGGTAGTTGGAGGCTTCTTTGACCCTTCAAAATCAAAAGATAGAGAGGAAATAGCAGAAATAAAAAAGATGCATTCATTGATAGAGAAGTACCAACTCCGAGGTCAGATCAGATGGATAGCAGCACAGACTGATAGGAACCGCAACGGAGAACTCTACCGTTGTATTGCTGACACCAGGGGAGCTTTTGTCCAACCTGCTCTATATGAAGCTTTTGGTCTTACTGTCATTGAGGCAATGAACTGTGGATTACCCACTTTTGCAACCAACCAAGGAGGGCCAGCTGAAATCATTGTTGATGGGATCTCTGGTTTCCATATTGATCCCAACAATGGTGATGACGCAAGCAACAAAATTGCTGATTTTTTCGAGAAATGCAAAACTGAGGCTACATACTGGGAAAAGTATTCAAAAGCGGGTTTGCAACGCATTAATGAATGGTAAAAAGTTTGTTTGTTAAGTTCATTCCTGTTGTCTGTGAAATATCAAGCACCACACATCTTCTCCCAAGGAATTTAAATCTAGTATTGATCTTAATTTTGTAGCTACACCTGGAAGATATATGCAAACAAGGTATTGAACATGGGGTGCACTTATACTTACTGGAGGCAGTTGAACAAAGAGCAGAAACAGGCAAAGCAAAGATACATCCAGATGTTCTTTAATCTCCAATATAGAAATTTGGTATGTTGATTATGCTTAACTGAATATAAAATCCTACGCATATATTTAAGTGTTGGCAAGATAAGAGCATCCTTTTCATTTCCATTAATTACTGCAGGTGAAGAATGTGCCTATCCCAAGTGACGAGGCTGAACAACCAGCACCAAAGCCAGTCCCCAAATCACAGACGACTCTAAGGCATGTTATGCTAAAAGACATGTAGTGAAAGCTTTATAGACAGATATATCCTGCAAAAATGAGAAAAAATAATACCTCTCTAATCAGGATTTCCTCAATCAATTCATAGTCAGTAGATTCTCTTTATGAATAAGATGCAGTATAAATAACTGAGAATTGAAGCTATTATACAGGACTACGTATAACCATTTTGCATATGCTTATGTAACCTATAATGTCATTTAAGCTAACGAGACACAATTTATGTGCAGCATGAGACGCTCACAGTCCCGATTGCAAAGGTAAAGAGTATAATTAGAACCCCACAATTACCTGCTAGCTCAGTATTTTTCTACTAAGCCACATGAAAACTCTAACAAATTTACCATATTTTCAGGTTGTTTGGAGTCTGAATAAAGGTCAAACAAGGTAGCTTGGTTGAGATTGCAATTTGAGCCACCCGAATTGCATGCTGAACATTTAATTATAAAGAAGAAATACAGTTTGTAATCATTAATTGATGTAATGAATAACTTCTAAATTCAGAATGAAGTTTGAGGTTTCCAAACTAAATATATATCCAATTCTTATAGAAATCTTCTTCCAGTGACTGATATCTACCCCATGACTTGATGAATCTTAGTTGAGGAAAGTCACTTTCAGATGAGCATATCAGTATACTGTACTATCCTTTCAAAGAACTAAAATATTACTTGGTGTTTGAACTTGATAAATTACCAATTCAATATACTCGTTTTTGTAAACTCATAAAACTGTTTTGTTTCTGATACCTAGTAAACTGAGACAGAGGATTTCCTCCCGAAATGTATATATATATATATATATATATACAGACGTTATCAGGTGCGGA
>NC_020491.1:20996918-21028231 GCF_000184155.1 Fragaria vesca subsp. vesca
GCGGACGTCTGTATCTGAAACGGACTGTGTATATATATATATATATAGATCAAAGTTAATCAAATGGTTATTAGAAAGCCAATTAAATTCACAAGAAAACTAGCACAGTGCCTAAGTAATTTTAGCTAGCTTGGTTAAATGATTTGCATCCACCTCAAGCCCTTGGGGTAGGATTAATTTGGAGACTCTACTAATGAAGCAAGCAGTGGATCTAAGCTTACCTGAAAACCTGATTATCTAGTAGTTTTTACTACATGAATTCACCATTAACCAGTTCCAACCACCAACCTCAATAACAACAGCTATCAGTGAAAAACTTGTGTGACTCAATTATCCTCACCCATGCTTATTTGTTAGCATCCTATCACACAAAAAAGAAAAATAGGAAGAGCAAGAAGCACATGACCAAGTGACCATATTACTGGATATCCCCCAAATTTCAGGTAGAGAAACCATTCCATTCAGTACTTAACTCCCAGCAAACTGCAAAAAACGCGAATAAAACCTACGTACCCATAAGATAAGCCTAAAGTATGAATGATATGCTTATCCTCAACTAAAGAAGCGAGATTCATATTCGAAATTTGTTCAAGCTGATAATGATGCAAATCGAATGAATATATAGCAAGCTGTCTTACCATGGCAGTTTCGTCTTTCTGCAATCAACTTCTCAGCTCCCAGGTAATTTGAGATTCTTGTTCCTCCCTCCATATCTCTGAGTATTTGTCTGCAATCAGAGAAAAGTTTTACCCATTAAGGTTATGGTTATCTAAGATGAATTGAATATTAACCCTGTGCTTGTTAATCGGATTAGGAGTAGTGATTGAAGTTGGTTTTGTTTTTGGTAGAACTTTTAAAAGCTCATGTTTAACGAGATACCCTCCAACGGGTTATCTTCAAAGAGTGAAGAAGAAATCGCGGAGAAGAATTTTGATTCGGAGGAGACTGCTATCAGTGATAACTGCTTGCCAGCGCGCCGACGTTATAAAACGAGATAAAGTGATAATTGAATAGTCTTAGTCTATGAGCTCAATTTCATAATTGATTTTGTGACGGTTACTTATCACCGAGTCATGTCTTTGAACTGTGTACTTTAAGTAGCAACTTTTAGATAGTGGTGTTGTTGTTTATGGTTCATCTAGGCGAATCAACTTTTAGATAGTGGTGTTGATGCTTAATTTTAATAGGAAACGACAATGATTCAAAAATTACAAGGTATAATCTCATAACATTAGTCGTTGGATATAAGGAGTAAAACATTCTTTGGATAGTTATGGATTTGTCTTAGACTTTCCTTTCTTCTACCATGTACTTTCACATGAGTAGAGAAAATTTCTTAAGTTGAGTACTACTTAAGAACTTTTTAAAAAGAAAAAGAAAAAAAAAACAAAAACAAAAACAAAAGAAGAACCTTCCTAAAACAAAAGAGTGGAAAACCCCTTAACATGTAAAATTATATTCTGATGAGTTACCTTGTTATTCTTAAGTTGAGGACTATTTCCGTTCCAATCATGTACTTTTGAACCGAGCAAAATAAATTAAGGGGTTCTCCGCTCTTTTATTCTTGGGAAGGTTCTTTTCGGAAGCAAATTTAGAGCGGAACCCTTCCCAAAACAAAAACAAAAGAAGTATAACCATGGAGCAAAAAAGGAAAAAAAAAAAAAAACAAAACAACATTGTGAACTGAGCAAAATGAGTTTTGTGAGCTTCAACGACATGAAGTATAACCATGGTGGCATGACTGGCATCAGACTAGACATGGAGGAAGAAGAAGGCAACCTCGAAAGTCTTCTTAAATGGGCAGCGGTGTTCGGGATATCAGACTCGAAATCTCTCGTCGTCTCCTACTTCCATGGCGCAGGCGGGTATGCAATTCCCTACTCATTTTTTTTAATCTTTATACACAAAACCCACCATGCTTGACTGAACTGAAAATTCACAAACTGCAGGAGAGGTTTGGGGGCTGCTCGTGATCTTGAAAAAGGAGAGTTGGTTCTCAAAGTTCCGAAGTCGGCTCTGATCACAAGGGAAACTCTGTTACTGAAAGATGATCATCTCTCTCTTGCTGTCAATGCCCATACTTCTCTCTCCCCTATCCAGGTCTTTCCATTATTTCATTCTTTTGCTCTGTTTGGTGTCTAATACTTAGAATTACTGTCAACCCAAATGACCCAATTGTTTGTTTATGCTGAAGTTGAGTTCTTTCATCCTTAACATTATGTGCAGACATTGTGTGTTTGTTTACTCTATGAAATGGGTAAAGGGAAGACTTCATGGTGGTACCCTTACCTCATCAATTTACCTCGAAGTTACGACATTATAGCAACATTTGGTGAATTTGAGAAGCAAGCTCTGCAGGTTCAGTTTTTCAGATAATCTGTTTCTTTGTTAGGTTAGGATTTTGGAGGTTTGTGTTTAAGAACTTGCTTTTTCTAGGTGGAGGATGCTATCTGGGCTGCTGATAAGGCCATTTCCAAGGCTGAGTTTGAGTGGAAAGAAACCAATACCCTCATGGAACAACTTAAGCTCAAGCCGCAACTTCGAACATTCAGGGCATGGCTTTGGGCTTCTGCGACTGTGAGTGTACTTTGTCCCTTCTTCCGTGAGTGATGAGCATCATGCTTGTTTGCTTGGTCCTGGAACTTTAGTGAACTGACACCAATGATGTTTGCTTTAGGTTTAAACTATATTTAGTTTTTCTATATTTTTCACTGTTTTAGAGCTTTGCTTTTAGTTATTCCAAGTATGGATCTTTAATTTTTATAGATATTTTGTTGTTTTGGAATAGTCTATTTGAAGAGGATTTATCGTGCTTAGGGTTCTAGTTTAGCTCTATCAAGAACTTTGATATAAAGGTGCTATATCCATTTCCTTGTTGTATTTCTTCCTTTCCATTTTCAAGTCTGTTTTATCGGTCAGGTGATATATAGATTAGATCATGGCCTTGACAATTTAATGCCAGGATGACAAGAATTAATTTCAGAGTGATTACTCTCACTAATATTTCACTGTTTCTTTTGTGCATCACTTCTATTACTTGTTTCAGCAAGTGCAGTCTTATATCTTTTTGATCTCCCTTCCTCTCTCTCTCTCTCTATAATATTAATTTATTTCCTTTTGAAGGTATCCTCACGGACGTTGCATATACCATGGGATGGAGCTGGGTGTTTATGTCCTGTGGGAGACTTGTTCAATTATTCTGCACCTGTAGAAGATTCTGATTCTGACAATGTGGAGCTTAGAACACATGAATTGGCCTTACAGGATATGACTACAGTGAAGGAGGAAACTTCTTGTATACTAGATAATGAGCAGCTTGATTCTGATTCGGGAAGATTAACTGATGGTAGGTTTGAGAATAATGTTGGTGCATATTGCTTCTATGCGAAGAAAAGTTACAGAAAAGGAGAGCAGGTATTAAGAAATTCTATGATTTTTTTTATTCAGCATACAATTTGTCATATGTTGTTTTATCTTTTATGGTAGCTTTCTGGTACCCATTAACCACTTTCATTTTGCTAGCTTTATAGGCCACATCTATGATCACTAATTTTATACATTCTCATTTCTGGGTATGAAGTTTGACTATGAAGGAGAATTTTGTTGCATTATTGGGCTAGTCTATCTTTGTTTCCCGATGACTCATGTTCCCATAGTTTCTGCAGTTGAACTTTTGTACCAATGAATAAAAATTACCATAGTGGCATCAGAACTTGGGAAGATTCTGATGGTTAAAGATGATGATATCAATGCTCTTAGAACGGGAGTTTAAGTTATTTTTGGAGGACAGGGTGAACTACCTGAGTGGAGAGATATTCCAAACCTAATTAAAATGTCCTACTGATGATCATATTTTGGAACATCATATAGTATCTCAAAAAGGAACTTTTGGAGGTAGGCAAGATGAGGCGTTAAAAGGATGATGAGTAGCAAGGAAAAGATTGATTTGATGTAGAGTCTTACAAGGTTGGGGTTACCTTTAATTTGGTGGATTGTGGACAGAAAAAAAGGTCATCATAAAAAAGGGTAATAGAATAAGATTAAGATATAGGTTTCTATGTTTACATACAAGTTTGACAGACAATAACAAGGGCAGAGTGAATAAAGCATGAAAGGCAATATCAAGGCACCAAGCTTTTTGTAAGAGTTAATATTCTTTAAAAGTGCACTATCTGTAAGCATCAGATTTCATGTAGAAAGCCACTGTTTTATATTTGAAAAGTTCATTAAATGGTTTGAGAGTCGCACAATGTAAGAGAATTAAATGAAGACTATTCTGATATGTCAAATGAAGTAACGGTATGTAAGACTTGACTATGGTGGCTTTTGAATTTTTGAGCTGCTATCGCTCAAATGACATTACATATTGAATTGATGCATACAAGACATAGATGGATTGACTCTGTTGAGTACAACAGGCATTCCATTTTTAATTGTAGAATCCTTGATGTCAGATTTGGTAGAAAGGTTGAGGTCTCTGGCTTCAAAAGTGGATATCTGTTTCTAACAAATCTTTCCTTCCTGCACTATCAATTATGGCTGTTGTTTTACTTCAATTGTAATTTCTGTATTATTTCTTTAGAATATGTGCAACAGGCACTAGGTGATTTGATTGCGAATTTCTTTGGAAAAGGGTCCACTACCTAATAAACACTGCATATTGTTGTAGACACAAAAAATATTTCCTCTGTTATTGTGTTGTATCAGTTCACATGATGTGTGAGACTGTAAACCATTTTCTTGCTTAAGTTCCTTGTTATTACCACAGAGCCACCCAATGACCCAATATTAGGTGAAGGGATTTACTGGATAACATAGGTTCTTGATAATTCAGTATCCAAATTGGCATCTTTCTTCTGGCTATGCTGGTTGCATTCCATGATCTACTGTTATATGCGTACTGCAATTCACTTGGTTTAAGTACCAAATTATGTTATGCATTGCTCAGTGAAAAAGATTTATTAGAGTCGCTTCAAAAACTCTATTCGGTGTTCTGTCAATGTTTGAGTACCAATGTATTCTGGACATGGAAACATAATCTTATATCTTTGATCTATTCTTCAAAATGCATTAATGACTAGTCCACTGTGTAAGTGTTTCAGTTTCTGCGGCGTGTAAGTTGGTTCTCAACTGGTTGGAATACCAACTTTATTAAGCAGATATTTAAAGTAGCTCAAAGATGAAGGTTTGGTTTAATGTATATTCATTGAGCTATATAGAACCCTTTCTTGTAACAAAATTCACCGACCTTATCACTTTTTAATGATGTCTAGTTAGGATATCGGGACAAAGCTATTAGAGTTTCATGATCATTTATGGTGTTGCATGTGACCCACAGTTCTACTTTGATCTCTACAGAATTTGCTTTTGATGTGGATTAATGGCACCCTATACCTGTTATGAAAATGAGATTTAACCTCTGAGTGAATTCTCATAAACAATGTTGCGACTTATTGTGACTGTCTGCATTCTGCTACAGATAGCGATGTTGATTAATTGCACCCTATTCCTGCTATGAAAATGAATTATGGCTGTGAGTGAATTCATATAAAAAATGTTGCGACTTATTGTGACTTTATTATGCTACTTTAGATAGCCATTTGATGTTTCGTATGTTCTTAGCTCTGTAGGCACTCAAACAGCTTGAATATTCTTTTCTTTTATATTTTCTTTAATTTGGAAGAATGTATTTAATGGTACCTTATTGTCTGTAGGTCCTGCTGAGCTATGGAACGTACACAAATTTGGAGCTTCTTGAGCACTATGGCTTTCTCTTAAATGAAAATCCAAATGACAAAGCTTATGTTCCCTTAGAACCAGAAATTTACTCATCTTGTTCATGGCCTAAGGAGTTCCTGTATATCCATCAAAGTGGAAAGCCGTCTTTTGCTCTACTTTCGGCTCTGCGATTATGGGCAACCCCAGCAAACCGGCGAAGATCTGTTGGACACCTTGCTTATTCAGGGCTCCAACTTTCTATTGAAAATGAGATATTTGTTATGAGATGGATTTCAAACAAGTGTAACAGTATTGTGAAGAATCTGCCAACAACGTTTGAAGAAGATAGTCTTCTATTAAGTGTCATTGACAAAATCCAAAATGTTAACGCCCCTTTGGAGTTTGCCAATATTTCATCTGTATCAACAGATGAGATTTGTACTTATAGGGCTGAAGTTTTGAAGAAGGGAGCAACAGATTCTGAAACAGTTGTTTCAAGGAAAACTATGCAGCGGTCAAGGGAGAGGTGGAGATTAGCTGTTCAGTGGAGGCTTAGTTATAAGAAAATTCTGGTTGATTGTATTTCTTTTTGTGATGAAATGATAGATGTACTACGTTCTCAACCATCTCATACCCAGAGCTGAGAAGGACGTGATGCTGCAGTTCTTTCTTCTATCATGTTAACAGTGAAAACAACCTAATGACTTGCTCTTTCACTCAGGCCATTTCATGTACCTGTTATGGTAGCTAATACACTGAGGCTGTTCAAGGTACATCGTTATGGAAATATGGAAAGGGGTATGGCATGCTAATATTCCAGCTATGTGTTTTGAAAGCATCCGAGTCAATTCTTCCTACTTTGGTAGTTGCTTTTTGAACATGTTTGTGTGAAGTGTTATTTGTCTACTATGTGCAGAAGAGCCAGAGACTACTCTCCCTCTTTTGCTGCACTTGTTCTTTACTCGAAAGGTCATCTGGGCACAACCAAAGCTTGCACAGATGTGTTTCTTTAGTTCAGTCACTTTCCATTCATTCAAGTCTTGGTTGTTATACTGTTTTCAAGCATTATCAAAGGCAGGGTTCCATAATCTGCTGTTTCTCATATGTGGAGTATGGCCTGAAAGGAATGGTCTGAAAGTTATGCGAATTTGGGAGCATACAGAAGTTACTACAAGTGATGTCAGTTTCATCAAGTGAAACCTAAAACCACATACTCGTCAACGCTCATTATGTTGGAAATCTCCAACAGAAGGCTGGCTATAGCATATCTGTCAGTTTTGTGGTGGTTTTCCATCGAATAATAGTACTGGAGGGTCTGGTGTCATCAGAAGATACAATAAAGATGATTGTGTTTGGTGCCTAGACATTACTTGCTTCAAATTGTCTAATGTCCAGCTTGAATCGAAACTAGGGAATCTCTTTGATTAGTGCAGGAGAAAGGGTTGTCTCCACTAAGCTATGAAACTGATTCTCTTCAACTTCAACAAGTAGAGTAGGCTCCTAATTCAACTACAGCTTCTTTGCTAAAAGAACTTACTACGCATCCAGGTGCATCTATCAGTTATGCTCTTGTTAAATGATAAATAGATTTCATGGGGATCTATTCCTCCATCTTTATCAGCACAAGATTATGCTCTTCAAGTTTAAGTTCATAAGGTTCTGACTTTTTCCTCCAAACTACGTACCAGATTATGATGTCTGTTAAAGTATACCACTTTTGTTTGAAGACTGATTGTTATAATGTCACGTAGTGCAGAGGAAATTGCATGGAAATTAGGGGCTGCTGGCCCAGATATTATTTTAGAAGAGGCGGCTGGGTTTGGTAAATAATAATCTCTATAAAACAAAAATAGAATCAATATTATTAGCCATGACTCCTGCTGGAGCTGGCATGAGCTTCAACCGAATTTGCATACAACAAGGAAGAGACGTATTGGAATTTGTAATTAACCAACTTTAATATCAAAAATAATTTGAATTAAATAATTAAAATATCAGAGAGAGAGAGAGAGAGAGTCTGAGGCTAAATATAACACAACAGGTTGATTCCTTATAATAGGTGTATGGTAGGAGGACATAAAACCCAACCACAGCCAAGTTGGAAGATTGTTGGATCTGAGTGTTTGGCAATTTGGCGACTTGGGTTGTCTTCTTCGTTACAGAGTGATTGTTGATTAGCTGGTTATTCCCATTCCTTATTCTTCACCACCACCATTGTTGATTGCTTCTTGTTTGAAAGAGAGAGAGAGAGAGAGAGAGAGAGAGAGAGAGAGAGATAAGAGCTCATATGCGGCGAGTCTCATGATAAATGTCATGAAGAAACTGCCTTGCTATTCTTCTGCCAATCTCAGCCGCTTCATTGCTGGCCTTCTCATCTTCCTTCTCTATAATTCTTACCAATTAGTCGCCAAGATTCCTATACACCCTTTTTCTTAAATCAATCCCATCCAATCCAATCCGATCACACCCAACTCCCCGTTTTACTGTTCCATTATTCCAATCCTCTTGTTACCTATACCAAATTACCAATGGACCCCAAAGATCCGTTCTTTACTGATTTGATTGTGGGTATGTGATCTTTGTCTCTGTCAGTTCATTCACTGTTTGATTTTGGCTTATTGGGTTGTTGTTTGTTGTTTTTATTCATGTCACTATTTATACGTGTCTATTATTTTTTGTGATGAGCAGGCTCAGTTTCCTCTCACATTGAGAGGCAGCACAATGCATTATCATGGCCTTCTGTTATTGTTGTTGGCGGTGGCATATCAGGTGTTGCAGCTGCTCGTGTTCTCCATGACGCTTCGTTTAAGGTGAGATCACTCACTTGTGTGGATATGGCTTCTGGGTTTGTTTTTGTGTTACAATGGAAAAATTGTTTTTGGCCGATTTTTAAGTTCTTATGTTCATTGGTTTTCAGGTGACATTGCTCGAATCACGCGATAGACTTGGTGGCCGGATTCATACCGATTACTCGTTTGGTTGTCCAGTAGATATGGGAGCATCATGGTAAACTCATCTCTCGTTTACTTTTATTATACTTCAGTTTGATGGTTGTATATCTCATAAGCAAATCCTCATGAGCAGTGGTGTGGTTCCTAATTTCATGTCGATCACAAAAACTATAAACTTTGAAACATGATCACTAGTGAATTAGTTCCTTTTGGATCTGTTGTCTCCTTAACTTGTTAACTGATATATTTTAAATAGGATAAATATACTTGAACCTTGAGTTGACAACTTATTCATATATGACAAAGGATGCTTCCAAAGTGAATTGAGAGAGAGAGGGTAGTTAAATAGACAGATGCAATGTAATAAGATTAATTGATGTTCTCTCTCTCTCTCTCTCTCTCAAACCATATGTTTGCTTTTGTTGTTTCTGACAGATATTTTCTTTTTGTTGAAAGACCTCACATGTAGCTTGTGCTTTGCATTTGAAAAGTGGAAAGCAATCACCTTATGTTAATTTCTTAATAACTAATTTTGTTTTCAATATATTCCAGGCTACATGGTGTTTGCAATGAAAATCCCTTGGCTCCACTTATACGTCGTCTAGGACTTACTTTATATCGTACTAGCGGCGACAACTCTGTGTTGTATGATCATGATTTGGAAAGGTACAATTTCATTTTTTTGGAACACATATGAGGTTTATGTGTTTAATAGTGTTCATCACATAATATTATTTGGAACAAAAAAATAAATTGGGGTGTTAATCTAAAATGTAGGAGAACAAAGTGGTATGCATGGTTTTTAATTTTTTTTTTTTTTTTTTTCACACTTCAAACTAGAATCTTCCAGCACATCAAGCATTGATAATTCAAGTATAAATTCAATTTGAACTGTTGTGCTGAATGTCTGAATGTCGTTTTAGCTTTGCGCTTTTCAATATAGACGGCAAACAAGTTCCTCAGCAGATGGTCGTTGAAGTTGGTGACGTATTCAAGAGAATTCTCACCGAGGTACCTACTTTTGACGAACATTCCTAGTGAATATTTTTC
Source organism: Fragaria vesca subsp. vesca (assembly GCF_000184155.1). Lineage (NCBI taxonomy): Eukaryota > Viridiplantae > Streptophyta > Magnoliopsida > Rosales > Rosaceae > Fragaria > Fragaria vesca. Next base: position 21,006,638 of record NC_020491.1, read on the forward strand.
ATTTTTGTGAGTTACGAGCCTGGCTCTTTCAAACTAACCTTTGTTTTGGTTTCTGTAGACAGAGAAAGTGAGGAATGAAAATACTGATGACATGTCTGTTCACCAAGCAATATTGATTGTGTTGGATAGGCATCCAGAGCTAAGGTATTATAAACAGAAGAAACTAATAGACATTTTACTGCATGATGCTTCAATTGTTGAATCTTAATTCTGTTGCTGACTACCTTCCAACTGCTGCAGACAAAAAGGACTCGCTGAATCAGTGTTGCAATGGTACATGTGTCGAATGGAAGCATGGTTTGCTGCAGATGCAGATATGATATCACTGAAAAACTGGGATCAGGTAGAGTACTGTCTAAATTTTTGTTAGACACTCTCCTGGATTGACCATACAGTTATTATGTCCAAAGATCATAGAAATGCCTCTTTCTATTATTTTTTAGGATGTAAAAGACTAGTATTTTACCCCATGACTGTGTAGAGTAAGGAGACTGCTTGCAATACATTGACAAAAGGATATACAGAAAACAACTTATGATAGTGTGCTGTCTACTTGTCTGACACGAAGTTTGAATTGGTTGGAATCTTTACAGTTCCTTTGAAACTGATTCTCCCTCTTTTGTTCTCCCAAATTTGCTCCTACATTGTGGTGCCAAATATGAAATCATATCATTGTCAGGCATATGAGAATAACTGTTTTTGTTCTAATGGCCTTAGAGTTTGTACTGATGAGCAAGACTATTGACACCTCTCTGAGTTTCCATTTTCTTTCTGCCAACATCAATATATTATATAAATAACCCCTCTTTTCTAACACTGCTGTTGATGAATCATCGACCATAATGTATGTATTTCTGTGCAGTTCATATTCTTATTCTTAATCACTTGATATAACTTTGATGGATTTTTTTGTATCACAAACACCACATGATGTGGCGGTAACTTGGCACTTAAACATTTGTGTATACGATGTCGTGTCTTTCCAAAATCACATGAACTGACTTCTCAAAATCACATGAAAAGCCTCCTAACGTTAGTTTAGAGGTGCTACAAGAACATGATGTGTATTTCTGTTTATTGGGAATTTCTTGTTGGATGCATAACTGTCAGCTAGAACCTTCAAGTTATCTATTGGTGAGGACTTACACAGCTGTCGGTTCCTCTTGTCGTACAGGAGCATGTTCTCACTGGTGGTCATGGACTTATGGTGGAAGGTTATGATCCCATAATAAAGACTCTTGCAAAAGATATCGATGTGCGATTGAGTCACAGGTACTTACCTGTCCCATAACTTAACATGCATTTACACATCTTGTTTGAGCGAATGGAAGAAGAAAGAAGCTATTGTAGTATACTTTAGAATCATAAGAGATTACATGTAAAGAATGATTACTTGACCGAAGAACCACCTCTTCATCCCCTGCTCCCTCAAAAATACAGCACTTCTACCTAGCAGCAGACCAGACCTCAATACTACCACCTGTGTTTTACTTAATCATCAAAACTATGTGCCAGTGTGGCATTTAACCTCTTCCTCATTTCTGAGAACTTTACTTATTCATATATTTGGATGATGATCTAGCACCTAATGCTCAATTAATGTATAAAAGAATTGAAATTCTAATGAGTGATATTGGCACCCCATTTTGCAAACTACTCTCCATGAGTGTTTTCTTCACCACAGACACGTGCATAACAAAAGAAAGGGGTGTGTGGTTTGCAAAAGAAAAAAAGAGGATTCCCACAGACGGCGCCAACTGTTATGGTGAAAATTAGGGTGAAGGATTTAAGTAAGGAAAAGAATAATCATTCTGATTTGGGCTGACCCTTTTATTCTGATTGAGTTCTCTGCTTGCAAGTTTGTATTAAGTATCCTATTGTGAACATATCCTTTTTTTAGATTCAGACATGCAAACAGATCAACAAATATGAACTCTGGGAAGAATCAAGTTTAACTCTTTTGTGGATGTTTTCTGTTTGGGCTGAACTCTACTGTATATTATGAGCAGGGTCACAAAGATATCAAATGGTTGTAATAGGGTGATGCTTACAACTGAAGACGGCAGAATCTTCATTGCAGATGCGGTCATCATAACTGTACCTCTAGGGGTTCTTAAAGCCAAGTTGATTGAGTTTGAACCAACCTTACCTGAGTGGAAAATGTCTGCGATTTCTGATCTTGGGGTGGGCAATGAAAATAAAATTGCCTTACGATTTAATAAAGTTTTCTGGCCGAATGTTGAGCTCTTAGGGGTTGTTGCACCTTCTTCTTATGGATGCGCTTATTTTCTTAATCTTCACAAGACAACGGGGCAACCTGTGCTAGTCTATATGTGTGCTGGAAGGTTTGCCTATGACCTTGAACAAGAAGATGATGTTAAAGCTGTTGAATTTGTGACAGAGCAGCTCAAGAAGATGTTACCTGAAGCAACTGATCCAGTAAGTAAATTTATTTTCAGATATTTTCTCACTTTTGGTGAATCAATGTATCATGCCAACCTTGTAATTATAGTGTCAAATGTAAATGGACATTCTTTGTCCATAATGGTGATCTGTAGTTGATTGATGTTGAACCCAAAGACTTACAGTTGATTGGTCGTGTTACAGGTTCAATATCTTGTATCACATTGGGGAACAGACCTGAATTCCCTTGGATGTTACTCTTTGGATTTGGTTGGAAAGCCGGCAGATATATACGAGAGGCTCCGAGCACCCTTGGGTAATCTTTTCTTTGGAGGGGAAGCTGTTAGCATGGACCATCAAGGATCTGTACATGGGGCTTATGCAGCTGGAGTAATGGCAGCTGAGAACTGTCAGAATCATCTATTGGAGAAACTTGGTAGATTGGAAAAGTTGCAGCGTGTTTATGCAGGCGATGAAGTGCTCGAAGCAATAGTTCCACTACAAATCTCAAGGATTTGAGTCCTTTTTGAAACCCCAAGAACACCCAAATAGGATTTTATCATTCAATTTTCAAATGTTGCTCTCCCTTGTTTTTACTCTTCTAGATTTATCAGTGTTAATCCTCATTCACATTTTCACAATGTTTAGAGCTGTAGCAGATTTGAATTTTTTATCACTGTAGTTGAACATGGAAGAAACCAGTGTGTTCTCAGTGTGGCCAACAATGCTGCATCTTTATAAGATTCAAAGTTGCAGTGTCCTCAGGCTTCTATTTCTGGGCAATTTCTCTTTATTTCTTTTGGCATAGTTCTGTGTCAGCTTCTCTAAGGCCTTAATTTTCTTTTCTGTAAGATTGTTTCTCTCAAGTTATCACCTTATTTAGTCATTTTGATCAAAAAAAAAAAAAATTATCACTTATTTAGTCATTTGTTCTAAGCCATTTATTATTCCTAATAAAGCTTGTCTGCACACTTTTTTTGAGGCCAAGGAGGTCAGATTTTTCTTGAAACATCAAAACAACTTCAAGGTAGAATGCGTTTAGCATCGACTACATCTATTATGAAAGAAGGTGCATAAGAAAGACTGATCATGAGCTGATGCATACGCAGCCGATAGATGTGCTGCTTTATTAGCATACTTTCGAGCATAAACAAGTGTCAAGCATCTCAGCTATGTCATCACATAGTCCCCCACAAGAGTAGATAAATTCTGACCTTTACCCTGAGAAAGTTGCTGCTTCAGCACCAAAGTGCCAAACAATCTGTCACAGAGATGACTGGTTGCAGGCCATTAGAGACAGCATGTTGCAAGGCCTCCCTAAGAGCAATATCAATCTAGCTTGTAGCTGAGGTGGAGCACCCCACTTCAAATGGTCGTTTCATAGACTGTGATGTAGTCAAGTTAGAATTTATAGATGTAGCTACTCAAGCTTGTAGCTGACATAAGAGCAATATCACTAGCACTCGGACATTTCTGTCCTTCCAAATACCCCACAGGAAAAAGAAGAGTTGAGCAAAAGCAGTATTGGATAACTTCTCTGAGCACAAAGTAAGAACCTAAGGGCATCAAGTTGATTAGAATCGGAACCAAATCGGAACCTAAGGGCATCGAGTCTAGACATATGTGCACTTGTGCAGTTGAAACTATCATTCATATATTCCGGCCAATATGAATGAATGAATGATAGTTTCCACTGCACAAGTGCACATATGTCTAGACTAGATGCCAATCGATCCAGAGTTGGGAGGATGTTAAGACCAACCTTCCAAGCAAGCATATTCAGTTTAGCCGAGTCTACACACTTGACATCATGATATATCACCAAAATACATTATCACAATCAAGTTCACCAAGTTTTGTCTCAGATAACCTAGCTTTTTTCATTATATTTTGTCCCAAATCAAATCACCCTATCAAGCCTGGTATAGCTAGGCTCGGTGCACCTGTCATGGATGTATCAACAATGTATCCACATATGTATCACCAAAATACATTTTCACTCTATTTTCCCTTTCTTTAATTCACTCTCATTTCTTCTTCTTTTCCCTAGGTATTGCGGTAGTGCCATATTACAATTCAATGATTTTCTTTTCTGAATTTCTGGTGAGCAATATATCCAAGCGGTTTCTAACCCTTTTCACAGAAGGCTAGGGTAACTTTGGTGAAAATGCGTTCAGGTACAATATGGTATTATTGCCCCATATATGAAACGTCATTTTATTTGAGAATAATATCTCCATTGGATCTATCAATCCATCCATACTCTCTTATGATTAATTTACACTATCATGCATCATTATTCATGTAGTGGATGCTAGCACTTCGGTCCTTCCTTATTTCCCCACAATCTGTACGAATTGAAATCGACCATTCTATCCTTGCAGCCTTTATCAAATTAATTTGTCCTCCACGTTCTGAAACTCCACAAGATCTCTGGTAAAGAAAAACAAAAAACAGAGGACAGCAAAAAGAAGACAATAATGTCAATCTGAGTTGTGCATAATGATAAAAAAGGGGTCCACTTCCGTGAGATAAATGCAAAACATATTTTATTAGATTAATTTCAGCTTATCCCTCTAAGGTTTGGGTTTAACATTATTTCAGTCTTCATACTCTTCTAACAATCTTTGTCGCATACCCACCACCCATCATACTCTCCTAACACCACCATCCAAACATCGAAATGTCATTGGTTACGTGCTAAATCTTGTTGCTTCTAGTAATTGATGATATCAGAGATTTGATGTGAGATCCCACATCTCCCAAAGGAGGGAAGGTGATGTGTCTTATATGTGCAAATTAATTAACACACCTCCCCATAATGAAACGTGTTTAATCCAAGAACAGAACCATGAGGACGAAGGCCAAAGCAGACGTACTGTATCTTACTGGATCGTTATAGAATGGTATATGAGTCACTCCACAGCCAGAAATGTTCTGACGAGAACTACACAAGCCCCTAAGGGGAGTGGAATTAATGTAAGATCCCACATCGCCCGAGGGATGAGAAGTGACGTGCTTTAGATGTGCAAACGTACGTACCTCTCCATCTTGAGACGCGTTTTAGGTTGAGAAACCTAAGAACAAAACTGTGATGGCAGGACCTAAAATGGATAGTATCTCACTATGCATGCGGACATGTCCATTCTAGAATGGTACTAGAGCTGCTACCTTGCTGGAAAATGTGTCGACGAGGGCCTCGAGTCCCTAAGGAGAGTGGATTGTGAGATCCACATCACCCGGAGGATGAGAGCTGATGTTCCTTTATACGTCCAAACACACCTAAGAATGAGCCTAGGATAAGGCCTCCCCATAATGAAATATGCTTTGGATTGGGATCCAGAGAATAAAATCGTCAGGGTAGGGCTCAAAGCAAACAATATAAAACTATGGGAATGAGCCGCTACATAATAGTACAAGAGCCGCTCTACACGCAGCTGGAAATTAATGTGTGCGCCGACGAGGACGTCTGGCCCATAAAAAGAGTGAAATGTATGAACCCACATCCCCAAAGGATTTGTGGTGATGTACTTTACATGCGGAAATTAACGTATCTCCTCATATTGAGACGTATTTTAGGTTGAAAATCGAAAAAAAAAACTGTGAGGGCGGTGCCAAAGCACACAATCAGGGGCGTAGGGAAGGGGGACCAGGGGGTTCAGCTGACGTCCCTCACATTTTTGACTAGATCATATTGTTACATAATTTGTCAGTTGAAATATAATGTTGGCACTATTTTGACCATTCTAACCAATTAGAGAAAAATTTGACATATAAAATATTAATTACAGCACAGCCACACCGGCTCTTACTTCAACAAAAAAAAAAATCTAATTACAGCAATCAATTTGGACAGAGGAGTGTTCAACTCCTAATCAATATAGGTTTAATTACGTGTGGTTCTCTTTATTTTTTTAAATATAAATTTCTAATCCTAATCAATGATTGATTGCTTCTCCCTTTAATATTACAATTAAAACATAATCTTAGTCTTTTTTTTTGTCTTTTTAATTAATATGTTTTCATAATCAATCAATGATTGTGATTGATTTCTCGTGCACCTCTATATAAACAGTTTTAGTCGCTTCTTTATGTATTTCTTTTTGTTATCCTTCAGTAAATTTTTCCATGTCGTCGACAACCTTCATAATTAAAAACTTGCAATTATGGATGCTTTAGCTTTATTTGAAAAATATCGTAAGAGAAAAGCAGCAGAACAGTCGACACCATCTAAAGCTCATCTAAAAAGAAATAAATTGTTCAAATTCTTGACCCTTCTATTTGTGGTTTCTAGCTACGCCACTGCACACAATATCAATCTCGTGTCTTTAATATCCAGATAAGTGCCGATAAGTGATAGGCTAGTTTTAATTATGACGGTTTGACGTATGAGAAATATGTATTTCCTAATCGTTGCAGTGTTTGGATTATATATAAGTACGTAGTACAATTAATTAGTTATGAGTAAAAATCAATCATAATCATACCTTTTCAACCACAAACCAGACTATTTTTGTGTGATTCAGGTCGAAGTACTTTTTAGAGCTACCTGCTAAACCACATGAAACCGAAAAATATCTCCCAATAATGTTACAAAAATGCCACTCAATGAACAGTATGTTCTCATGAAAGCAACATTCCTCGTACACATGAACAATACGGCCATGATTATTGGGTCTTGAAGAATATGCTACTAATAATCGATATAGAAAACTGGTAGAGCAATTGACTCTGCGTTTTTGCGGTGATAAAGCCAAGCTACCATGTATCGTAATATAAATTGAAAAGCTGAGGCCTCTAGGTGAAAGCAAATCAAATCATCGTTAATTTAGATGACGTCAAATTGTATGAGGTTTTATTTTTATTCATTTCATGTCTGTGGATGATGAATTTTGCAAATATGTGCTTCTGGAAAGATGCCTTGGAATACAAACAACTTCGATCTGCTAGTATTTCTCAGTTTGGTTAATTATGTAACGTACGTATGCACTAATTGATGCATTATCTATGAAGCAAAGGGAATCATCGAAAGCCAACAGAAGCAATACCTTTCATTTTTGGCTCATTAGGGTCGATCGAGTGCTGCGATTGCAAAAGGCTAGCTTATATATGATATGAAATGACCTCCTCGTTTTTTTATTATACAGCTACAAGGATAGGGATTACTTTATAACAAAGTAGTAGTATATAAATTTGGGAACCAAGCAGCATATGACATATTAGATTAGATAGCACGAGTAGGATTATAAAAAAATTTACCTAGTATATGCATGCAAGTAAACTAGAAACTGAAGGCACTCGATCTGTACACTTTTTTTTATTTCTATAATAATAATAATAATACTGGCCGGATTAGCTTGAATAATCATTAGAATTAATCATAAAACTTCACAGACGGGACAAAGCAAGAATATGCTCCTCGTTGTAATGAGGATCAATGACTTGTTGTTGAGTATCCGATGATACGACGACGTTGAATGCCTTGGCCTTAGCCCTCAGCTCGAACTTTTGAATCTTCCCGGTCGCAGTCTTGGGCAGCTCAGCCACAAACTCCACCTTTTTCGGAACCATGAAGCGTGGCAGATTCTTCCGACAGTAGGCGATGATGTCACCCTCCGTCACGGTGGTGCTGTCGCTTCTGAGGGCCACGAAAGCACAAGGACTCTCACCCCAGCGAGGGTGGGGCATTGCCACCACTGCCGCTTCCAACACTTGTGGGTGTCTGTACAGCACGCTCTCCAGTTCTACACTGCTGATGTTCTCCCCACCGGAGATGATCACGTCTTTCGATCTGTCCTTTATTTCAAGGTAACCATCCGGGTGTATAACGCCGACGTCTCCGGTCAAGAACCAGCCCTTCTTGAAGGCCTTGTTGGTGGCCTCCTTGTCCTTGAAGTAACCTTTCATGATGCTACTTCCACGTAACACAATCTCTCCCATGGTCTTGCCGTCGTGGGGAACACTCGCCATTGTGTCCAGTTCCTTCACGTCAACCTCAGCAAGAGTCAGTATGCCTATTCCTTGTCTCGCTTTGAGCTTGGATTGCTCCTCTTTGGCTAGCTTGTTCCACTTGGCCTGCCACTCGCAAACAAGAGCCGGTCCGGTTGCTTCGGTCAGGCCGTACGCGTGGGTGACTTTGAACCCGAGCGGCTCGATTTTCCCGAGCAGCGGAGCTGGTGGCGGTGCGCCGCCGGTGAGGATCTGAATAGGGTTTGTGATGCGGCAACGCTCGTGGGGCTTGGCTTCTAGGAGTATGTTGAAAATGATGGGAGCGCAACACATGTGCGTTACATGGTGTCTTCTGATGTTGCGGTAGATGTCGTATGCGGTGGTGTTGCGGAGGCAGACGTTGGTTCCGCCGCGTGCCGCCACGCCCCAAGTGAAGGTCCAGCCGTTGCAGTGGAACATTGGGAGCGTCCATAGATAAACAGGCTCGCTCCCCATTTCCCAACCCAGAAGTAGGCTCAGTGTGCTCAAGTAAGCACCTCTGTGGCTGTACACAACACCTTTTGGTTCAGAAGTTGTGCCAGAAGTGTAGTTCAAGGCAATTGGATCCCACTCGTCGGCGACGTCGACCGGAACGAACCGGGGATTGCCCTTGTGGATGAGCTGCTCGTACTCGAGTTCTCCCAACCGAACTCCGGTAGGAGATTCGATGTCGTCGATCACGATGACCAGCGGCATCATGGATGGGTGAGAGCCCGTCATGAGGATCCTTAGAGCCTCCCGCGCCTGAGGGACGTACTCGTAGTCGACAAAGAAGACTTTGGCGCCGGAGTGTTTGAGAATGGAAGCGATGTTTTTGGCATCAAGTCTAGAGTTGATGGTGTTGAGTACGGCACCAGCCATCGGCACCGCGAAATGCATTTCATACAATGCAGGAATATTGGGAGCCAACACCGAAACCTGCAACAATTAAGCAAACCAAATGTAAGTAACCAAATCTGTCATGCATCGGTTTCGACTTAATCAAATCTGTAGGGTTATTGGACTTACCACATCGTGTTTGGCAATGTTAAGGGAAAGAAGGGAAGAAGCGAGACGGCAGCAACGATCATGAGTTTGGCGCCATGTGAAGCGAGTTCCTTCATAGATGAGGGAAGTACGGTTGGAGTAAAACATAGCAGCTCTCTTCAAGAAAGTTGTAGGGGTGAGAGCTGCGTAATTGGCATCGCATTTGGGAAGCATATTCATCGATGCACTCATTTTAATTAATTAAGCAACTATTAGTTACTCAATTAGGCTAGTTCCTCTGTTCCGAAAGCTAGAAGAAATCAAGCTGTAGAGAGGGCTTCAGCTAGATAGGGAGAGAGAGATAATCAAAGAGGGAGATGGTGGATGGTACTTTATATATCTTTTGTTGTTGTATGAAAGAGATGAGACTCCATTGGGGGGGGGGGCATTTTATAGGGGGAAATGTTTGGTTATGTGAAATGGGTACTCGTTGTTCTAGTGGGTGGAGAGTGGAAAGTGATGATGGGTGATGGGTGAAGCTTGTGCGGAAATTAATATGAAATTGCTACGATATTACATACCGACTCTTTTTTTTTAGTTGGAAATTGGAATAGAGCAAGACTTTTGACCGGACCTTTTCTATCTTTCTTCAAATTCCAGGTAGTGTAAACTAAAACAAATAAGTTTTCCTTGACCAAGAAAACAAAAATAATGGAGTTTCACACCAGGATGAGTGCTAGACCTTCTGCGATTTTAGTGCTGGATCAGAAAAAACTATAATGACGACGATACCTTTCTTAGAAAACAATTGGCACTGTTCTCCGGCACATGCCATGTCTTGTGCATATTTGTATGGTTGATTTCAGTCATTGTTTAACCACTTATTTGTTGGCTGAATCAGCAACTCGGAAACGAAGAAAATGGTTGTTGGGACCTCGAGTGAAATGACCAAAACATTGACCAGATTTGGACCTTTAATTTATCTTCTCTAAGACTATATTTTCATCACGTAGTAAAACATATATTCATCACAAATAATATATTTATACAGTTCCCACATATGAATCATACAAAAAATTAGCCACATATGAATCCACATATGAATTCTACAAAAAATATGTTAGTCAAGACGGGTCAGGCCAGGTTATATGCAATCCAACCTGATCCTTTTAAATTTATATCCTTAAATGGACGGCCCAGATCTTGCGGTTTAAAACTCCAACGATTCAAATCAAGCCACCAATATTTCTATTTTTAATTAATTTTTTTGGATAATACCAACTTTCAAAAATAATTAAAAATAGCTTTGATGTCCAAACGATCATTCGAAAAATCCTACGAACTCGTAACGACGTCTAAATTAATCCTATGGGCTCGAAAGACAAAACTTGACAAGCCAAAAATTTGAAATAATTTTCAAAAGCCACAAAGTATTTAAAGAATAAGAGAAATAAAAATAAATATAGATCGAAAATATTTTCCTTTTAAAAACAGAATTTCCGAGATGTTACAGAACCCTAAAATTATTCTCTCCTTCAATTCTTTGTAACTGGAGCTCCTCATCAAAAACGAAGACCATAGAGAGGCTGTGGACGACGAGACGAAGCTCTAGATACTAACGTTGCGCAGGGAGATGGCCGGACGACGGAGGAGCGATCACAGCTTCGCCGCTACAAAACGACGACGTCGGTCTGGGACTGGGTCGAGCTGATCCAATTCGACATATATATATATATATATATATATTCCCAAATCGATGGCCCAGATTAGAGGTGTGTAAGATCTGACGGTCCACATCAAACCGCCTTTAAATTCTATTTTTAATTAAATTTTTGGATGATATCAACTTCCAAAATCATTAAATATAGCTCCGATGTCCGAAAACGCTTCCGTAAAATCCTACGAACTCGTAGCAACCTCTACCTTAATCCTATGGGCTCGAAAGACAACTAGAAAAACCAAAATTTTGAATAATTTTCGAAAAACTACTAAGAGTTATCAGAATAATAGAAATTTAAATAGAAATAGATCGAAAATAATTTTTCTTTCAAAAATAGTTTACCGAAATTCCGAGATGTTACAATTCCAAAGCGGGCGGCCAAACCACCTGATTAGGGCCATCATCACGAACTTGCTTAGGCTTGGTTTGGCATTGATGTAAAATTAATCAGTTTTGTAAAAACTCAACTTAAAAAATAATCAATGTGTGGGATATAAATTTGCTCCCCACCTTCATCCCCACCCACCTAAATGCATGACACATGTCTGTTTTCATTAACTCACCTAACCATGGTTAACAATATAAATTATTTATTTAATATAAATTTGAGAGGTTGAGCATTTTGGGTTTAAACCCTAAACCTGAGTGCAACCGTTGCTCAAAGAACACTACACCTAATGGAAGAATCTTCATTGACAAAGTCTTTAATGATACAAAACGGAGTCTATAAACCTAAACCTGAGTGCAATCGTTGCTCAAAGAACTACTACACCTAATGGAAGAATCTCCATTGACGAAGACACAATCCTCTGTTTTAAAACCTTCAGACAAGGTATCTTTTCAATACTAATATAATTTTTGTTTCGATTCATGATATGTTCTTCTTCTTCCTCCTGATTTTCATTTAGTTTAGGAAATGTCTTCTTTGTAATCTTCTTCTTGGTCTTCTTCTTCCTCGTCTTGTTCTTCTTCTTGTGAAAGAATCTTCTTCTCGAGGACAAGCTTCATGGAGTGTTGGTCAACGAGATTGGCCTTTTAGGGTTTTTCTTCTAGGTTTGAAGGTTTTTGGGTGCATATGGATATTTTTTATAGCTTTTTTCTTTCTAAACTGGAACATTAATGTGAAAATGTCATCGCTATTCTACAAGAGAAAAGTCCTACTTTAATATTTATTGTGAATGAATCTTCTCCTCGAGGACTTGCTTCATGGAGTGGTGGTCAACGAGATTGGCCTTTTTAGGGTTTTCTTCTAGGTCAAAGATTTATGGGTGTATATCATTAATTTATGTATTTTTTTGCTTTGCAATTGATTGTAAAAACGATTCATGATTTGAATAAATTTTTTTAAATTGTTGTCATCGAAAAATCGTTCTTATAACTTGATCAAATAATAGCATTCTATGCAAAAAAAAATAAAAAGGAAGTGTAAAGAGACAAAGAAGTATACTGAGCAAATTTGGAGGTCCCAATAGCCGCACTCAGATTGAAAACCTAATATTGAGACTGATTCATGAGACATGCATCGCTAATATCATTTGTATCCTTTAAACCGCGTTGGGTTGGATAGGGTTTCTTCCCTTCTTGGAACCCCAATTTGTTTTCAAGGGGAGCCGATTATCAAGCTAGGCCTCCATATTAATTAGTTAAGACAAAAGATAAAAGAAAACCGGAGTGAGGCATTCCAATCAGCTTGTCGAAGCTTCAAATCTATTAGCGAGAGGACATGACAGACGATCTCTTGAGAGCACAAAAACAGACTAGGGAGGTTCATGAACTAAGGAGGTTGTCGTCAAATCTCTGTAATCATCTTCAGATTAGATTTCTAATAAACAATATATGAAAATAAATTTTGTGATTTTTATTTTTGGATTCTATTTAAAATATAATAGTCTAATAAGAAGAATTAAATTCAGTTCACCCTATTGTGGTTTAGATGTGAATTCATCTTAGTCCCTAAACTTTCAATTTCATCAGATTACCCCTCGAGCTCTTATTTTTCTGGTAATTTAGCTTCTCAACCCCCAAAACATCATCAAATTTCAACGTCCCAATTGGACGGAGCATGAGTAATAAGAGACGGCAGACAGAAAAACAAGAGCTTGGAGGGTAATTTGATGAAATTGAAAGTTTAGGGACTAACATGAATTCACCTCTAAACCAAGAGCTCTAAAGTATTAGATTTAAGACGATGATGTGGCACATTTGGTATAGAGTTTTTATATAATTTTTTGGTGTCTTTAGCATTTTTTAAATACATAATATATATATATATAGTGCGGTTATTGAGACTCCAAATTTGTTCACTAGACCTCAATCTATTCTGAATTATTAAATGACATATATATCCTCTTACATAATGATTATTAAAGACAATACTTATACAAAGAGAAATATTATATTTATCTATCTAGATTTTTCAATTCAATAATAATGGATTGCATCTTATTATTTTCCTTATTGATTTTTCATTTTCTAATTTTATTAGCACATACTTATTGAAACATTTATATAAATATGTATAAAAAGAACTAAAACTATGAGTAATATCGGTAATGTGACAGAAAAATTTATGTGATCATACATGTTGCACGTATATGTAAGGTTGAAAAAGTACTATAACAAAAAGCATGATCTATCAATTATTAAAACAATTTAATAAGTATTAAAATAATTTATCATGAAGTATAAACGTAGATAACAAAAAAAAATAGTACATATAAAATAGAAAAAAAAATTAAAAATATATAGAAGAACTGTTCATGTAAGAACATTCTTTCGATGGTCGATAGAAATTAAATTTTTTTACACAATACCTTGTTCTTTCATGATTCGAATGAAGTTTTCTCTGAAATTGATGTTATTTAATTTTTTTTCTAACCATTTGATCAAAAAATGAAGGTCTAGTGACATTTTATGCATTAAAATAAAAAATAAATAAATCAAGAAATGGAGGTTTGCATGAAAATGAAAATAAAAAAAAATGCTAAGCCTGCTTGTTGGGCGAATGTTACAGTGATACTCCTAATAATAGGAGGTCACTGGTTCGATCCTCCGCAAGTGAAAAACACTTTATGGGGAGAGGCCATACCCATGTTGCTCCCGGCCTCGGAGTGGTAGTCCCACCCGACCACCATTTTTGTCACCAAAAAGAAAAATGAAAAAAAATAAAATAAAGAATGGAGGTCGGGAATATTGAGAAATTTTATTAAACACATCCCTAATAACTAGATACACATCTCATACTTAATACACAATTTATTAACTTTATTGTTTTAACATTTTACTAGATACACATACTCAAACTTCCTACAATACCCTCATTGAAAATACATAACTCATTCACTGAATATACAATCAATTCACTAAATACACATATATACTTCATAGATCTGCTACTCAATATATTCAAAAAGAAATAGTTCACATTAGTGTGATTTTTCTCAAAATGTTTCATCTTACCTCGTACTGTTTCACCTCATTAAAATCTTCAGGTTTCACCTTGTTAAGATCTTTCTTGAGAGATTTTCTTTTGTTAACATCTTCTCCCATCGGTTTTCCCCGACAAAATTTCTTCTTAAGGAACCTAGCTCTTACTCAAATTAATTCCAAGAATTCTTGAGCTTACCGAATTAAAAGAAAACAAGACAACATATCACCATTGCATAATGGAACTTTCAGCATTAGAATGCTTAATTCCGCCTGTAAAACTAAATTAATCGATTCTTAGGAACCATTGCATAATATTCATATATGGTGTCAAAATATCGGTACTTGATTTAAGCTAAAAAAAAAGAGATAATTTGATATGAATGTCTCTTTTGGTAATTTACGTATTCACAAAGTCTTTTATAATTTTTATAAAAAAAAAGAGATGTGTATATAGTATTTAGGGATGTGTTAATAAAATTTCTTTAATCTTCGCATGTAAATAGAAAAAAGAATAAAGGAATGAGAGGTCTAGTAGTGAATAAAAGGTGTAAGGAGTAATATATTGAAATATTTGTGAATTTCATAAACAATGCTATTTTAGGGATTTGTAACGAGATCTAATCAACAAATGATTATATTTAAAAGTAAATGGAGGTGTAATGAGAATAAGAGGTATATTGAGTAAATTTTGAGGCCTCAATAGCTGCACTCATATATACAAGTGTAAATCAAATTAGAGAACGATAAATCTGTCTAACATAAGCCGTTTAAGTTTATAATTAGTATATCACAATTATGAATGCCTTAGCGATTTTTAATTTGGATGAAAATTTGTATAGATAATTTACTCATGTATATTTACAAACTAAATAATCCAGATGTAAATATGCGATCAGAAAATGAGTGAAATGAAGAAGTTCTCAACTAGTGGTAAAAATACCAAGGTTGAATGTTCTTCCAATACTGGGCTTACACGTTTGATTATGCATGTAGCAGCAACAACATAATTAGTTAATTGGTTGACCCGACTTGAAGCCAAGTTACCTAAGTTTGATAAGCAAAACAGAACTACAGTAGATAACATTCAAAGCCGGGACAAAGCCAGAATCTGCTCATTGTAGCCAGAATTTGGGTGAGAATTCACGACGGCTTGCTGCTGATTTTCCGATACGTCGACGGGTTCGAAGGCCTTAGCCCGTTCCCTCAGCTTGAACTTGAGAATCTTCCCGTTAGTCTTGGGCAGTTCAGGCACAAACACCACCCTTTTCGGAACCATAAAGTGCGGCAAGTTCTTCCGGCAGTAATTGATGATATCAGACTCCTTTACGTTCACGTTGGAGTCGTTGCTTCTAAGGGCCACGAAAGCACAAGGAGTCTCACCCCACCGCGGGTGAGGCATTGCCACCGCCGCCGCTTCTAGAATGTTCGGGTGCCTGTAAAGCACGCTCTCCAACTCCACACTACTAATGTTCTCACCGCCAGAGATGATGACGTCTTTTGACCTGTCTTTAATTTCCAAATAACCATCCGGGTGGACAACACCGACGTCGCCGGTGAAGAACCAGCCGTTCTTGAACGCTTTGTTCGTGGCCTTTGGGTCCTTGAAGTAACCCTTCATGATGCTACTCCCTCGCAGCACAATCTCCCCCATGGTTTTGCCGTCGTGAGGAACACTCTCCATTGTATCCGAGTCCTTCACGTCAACGTCAGCGAGAGTCAAAATGCTTATTCCTTGCCTTGCTTTGAGATTCGACTGCTCCTCCTTGGGCAGCTTGTTCCACTTGGCCTGCCACTCGCAAACCAAAGCCGGTCCGGTTGCTTCAGTCAGGCCATATGCATGTGTCACCTTGAAACCCAACGGCTCGATTTTCTCAAGCAACGGAGCTGGGGGAGGTGCTCCACCGGTAAGTATTTGGATAGGGGAGACGATCTCGCAGCGCTCGTGGGGTTTGGCCTCGAGGAGAATGTTGAAGATGATGGGAGCACAGCACATGTGGGTGACCTGGTGTCGTTTGATGTTGCGGTAGATGTCATACGCGGTGGTGTTGCGGAGGCAGACGTTGGTTCCGCCGCGTGCCGCCACACCCCAAGTGAAGGTCCAGCCGTTGCAGTGGAACATAGGGAGTGTCCATAGATAAACAGGCTCGCTCCCCATTTCCCAACCCAGGATTAAACTTAAAGTGCTTAAGTAAGCACCTCTGTGGCTGTACACAACACCTTTTGGTTCAGAAGTTGTGCCAGAAGTGTAGTTCAAGGCAATTGGATCCCACTCGTCGGCGACGTCGACGGGGACGAACCGTGGATTGCCCTTGTGAATGAGCTGCTCGTACTCGAGTTCTCCCAACCGAACCCCGGTGGGAGAGTCGATGTCGTCGATCACGATGACTAACGGCATCATGGAGGGCTCAGCAGAAGTGTTCATAAGGATTCTGAGAGCCTCACTGGCCACCGGGACGAACTGGTAGTCCACAAAGAAGACCTTGGCGCCTGAGTGTTTGAGAATGGAAGCAATGTTCTTGGCATCGAGGCGGGTGTTGATGGTGTTGAGCACCGCACCGGCCATAGGCACCGCAAAGTGCATCTCGTACATTGCCGGAACATTAGGAGCCAGGACTGATACCTACAGTAAGTAGTCAAGCAACACAAATCCATGCATATTCAGTACTCGGAATAATTTGTTTGCCTGAGTTCTGGGAATATTTTGTTGTCTGTTAATGAACACAATTAAAGAGAATTTATGGATGCTTAATTATTACCACATCATGGTTGAGAATGTTGAGGCAAACAAGAGAGGAGGCGAGACGAGAGCAGCGGTCGTAGGTCTGGCGCCAAGTGAAGCGAGTGCCTTCGTAGATGAGGGAGGTGCGGTCAGCATAAAAAGACGCAGCTCTCTTCAAGAAAGTAGTGGGGGTGAGAGCAGCGTAGTTGGCTTCACATTTGGGAAGCATATTCATCATCTCCGTTCCCATTGATACAGCCGGTCTCTAAGCTAGCCTATGAGAGAGAGAGAGAGAGAGAGAGAGAGAGAGAGAGAGAGATGAAGAGAGAGTTGGTGGTGTGAGCTAGCTAGCTAGGACTTGGTTTTCCAATTTGTGTGAAAGAGGTGAGACTCAAAGTGGCCATTTATAGCATGCAAAGGAGGTATGATCGATCTAGTGGGGTGGGGAATGATCGATCGATGCTGGGTGAAGCAATTGTGTGGAAATTATTATGAAATTGCTATGAGATTACATAGATCATTAGAGGGGGACATAGCCATGCCATGTCAGTTTGAACAAGCTAAGAATGAATTAATCAAGTCAGTTTGACCTGACCTAGCTTTCTGTAAATTTCAGGGAACCATAATATATACGTAAACTAAAGAATTGATAGATTTTCACAACAACCATTGGGCTGCTTGACTTGTCCACTCGCGCCAATCCTCCAATCGGCGACTGACTACTGTTTTAATTTTTAAATTAAGGGTAGTCATACTCATACATTCTTAATCTATTGATGATTGATGAAGAGGGCAGGGCAATTTGAAATAGTGGAAGTCACTTTGATGAGATTTTCATAGATTCGAGGGAATATATGGGAAGGGAAGAGAGAAGAGAAGAAATATATGTTACAAACTTCTGTTCTATCAACTTTCCAAACAGGCTTTAAGCATGTAATTTCCAAGAAGTTAATTAGAAAATGAGAACTTTGCAGCGCGAGCGCTTAGTCATTGTAGAGAAATATGCGCATGCAGCAGCAGCAGCTGGTTCTCCATTTGAACAATGTTCCTTCCCTTAGCTTCCTTCCTATATATTATGATCGAGTTACAAGGAAACTAGCTATAAGCTAACTTTACGTCTTTACTTGAAGAGTACACACTCGATGCAGCTAGCTAGCCAGATCGAGAATCAAAATAAACAACAAATTTAACAAATACATATATTATCCATTCGATGGGTCTATTGTATATTATTATTAGTGTAAATTAATTAAGAATGCCATTTTAAACCTAGGATTGATTAATAGAGACATGCAGTAGTTTACATGCTTAATTTGGAGCGAGGCTATATATAGTTCTTGTCTAGCTAGCTAGCTAGCTAGAGATTAATAGCATGTACGTACGTACGTACGTCGAAGCTATGTTATATATATGACGTCACAAAACCTAGAGATCATATATATGTGACTGACACAATTAACCCTACCTAAATGATCATTAGTAAAATATATATGAAAGATATGAAGTTTTTAATGGACGGGTGCTCGTGATAGGGAATAGTAATAATCTTGGATTAATTGGAAACGTACACTTTGAAATCGACGACGGCTTATCTCACTAGCATTATTATTAATTACAGTGCAAACTAGCTAGCTAGCAAAGAGCTAGCAGCCATCCCAGTCAATTACGTTTCAAGTGCTCCATTATCAACTTGGATCTGTTTTTTACTTTTTCCTTCCATTCCTCGATCTATTGGTAATTGACCAAAGTAACGGTTGATCTTTTACTTTTTGTTCTATTTATATTGTGGTTCGAGTATATATGCGTGTACCTTCAAAACATGTTACATATGCTTTTGATATAGAACTGTGTAACCGGGGCGGGTGAGTCGTGAGCCTCAGCTCGATCGTGTCTAATTAAAACTTTAAAAACGTCACTTGACGTACTTGTCGTCTATTGGCATGGATTCTCGTACGTATATACACGTAGTTAGCTAGTATCACTTGACTAATCCCAGTAGACCCAACACAAGTCATACAACCAACTAGTGTTTGGAATTATATATATGGTTGTTGAATTAGTCTGATTTATTGACTTATATAGATATTATTCAGTCCACAGGTATATTCGGTTATATATTTATATATCTTGTTTCATATAGGTTGTTGTACGTTATATATAGTTTTTTCGATGAGTATAGTCGATGACTAATTAAAGACGAAACCCACAAAAAAGAAACAGCATCATCCCGGCCATTCCAAAATGCTTTATTTGCATGTTCACACGTACTCAACCGTCACACCTACGTATGGATCCCTCATTTCCACTCTCACGTCCTCTTCAATAAATTTCACCCAAACATCTCTTTTTCTTTTTCTTTTTCTTTTTCTTTCTTTGAATGTACGTATAAGTTTCATTGAGTTAAGAGATCATTAATTACAAAAGAAGAACAAACACGTACGAGCACTGACGTAACCAAAAATGTCAGGGTCAAAATTTATTAACTAATAAATCAAATTTATTTTCAGTCACTCTCTAGCACGATAATTATCTTAAATAAACTTTGAAATCTCATGCACGATAAATATGGAGAAAAATGTGTTGCATTTTCTTTTCTAGAGATGGTGTCAATGCATGGTAAACATTAATGTGTTGCTTCCATTTAGCTTATTTGTAAAGAAAAAAAAATCGTAAATGGAATTCAAAGCATTAAAGTACACATTACCATTCACACGATTTGTATTAATTTGATTAAGTATTTTAATAGTATAAATTTTTATTTCATTCTATTGGTGTTGAAGAATATTTAAGATTAATTAAGGATTTCTCAAAGAAGAAGGGTCAATTTATGTTTCATTATATTAAGGGAAAAAGACCATTCGCACAAAATAGAAAAAGTCAAACCTCATTTCAATGATAATCTTTTTTATTAACCTATTTGAATAAAAAGTACTTATTTTAAGCCCAAATACACAAATCTTTATTAAAATATAATAAAATTATATTTTTAAAGATTTTTTTATCCTTAGCTTTTACTTAAAGAGAAAAAGTGAAAAAGATGGAGGGAAGACTTTGCCGGAAGCACACCGGGCTCCGGTGCCAGTCACCGACGGCCGCATTCCGGTAGCCGGACTCCGAACTCCGGCCGCCGGTGACCGGAATTTTCCGACGGCCGGAAAATTGCCGGCATCCGGTGGCCGAAATTTTCTATAAATCTCATTGGATTTTTTTAAATGCCATCGGAATTTATGTGATCTTAACCCAAGTACGAAAAATAAAGTTTACTACCTCTAGTAAACTTTTACTAGGGGTAGTAAACTCAAAATAAAGTTTCTCCATAACCATTATACACCTTAAAACAGTGAAAAATCAACTTAGATGCAGAAAAATAAAGTTTACTACCCCTAGTAAACTTCTGCTGGGGGTAGTAAACTTGCAATATAGTTTTCCTATGACCATTATATACCTTAAAGGAGAGAAAAAACCAACATATATGCAAAAAATAAAAGTTTACCACCCCTAGTAAACATCTTACTGGGGGTAGTAATCTTGCAAAATAATATCTCCAAGGCTATAAGTACACATTAAAACGGAGAAAAATCAACTTAGATGCGAAAAAAATAAAATTTACTACCCCTAGTAAACTTTTACTGGG
This sequence comes from Fragaria vesca subsp. vesca, assembly GCF_000184155.1. NCBI lineage: Eukaryota > Viridiplantae > Streptophyta > Magnoliopsida > Rosales > Rosaceae > Fragaria > Fragaria vesca. Next base: position 21,027,497 of record NC_020491.1, read on the forward strand.
GCTAGGGGTAGTAAACTTGCAAAACAATATTTTTAAGACCATAATACACACTAAAACAGAGGAAGAACAATTTAGATTCGAAAAACTAAAGTTTACTACCCCCAGTAAACTTTTATTAGGGGTAGTAAACTTGCAAAACAATATTTTCAAGGCCATAATACAGACTAAAACAGAGGAAGAACAACTTAGATGCAAAAAAAAAGTTTACTACCCCCATTAAACTTTTACTGGGGGTAGTAAACTTGCAATCTATTATCTCCAAAGAAAAATCAACACACAAGCAAATAATAGAAAATTACTACCCCTAGTAATTTTTATATTTTGGGTGCAGAACACAAAAATAAGATGCTATGAATTATTACTACCGTCAGTAAGAATCTTAATTATTCCATATACATCAACGCCAAAACGTATCTAACAGTTCTATCTAACCAAAATTGATTTCATAATTATCAAACATCAATGAGAGACTAATGAAGGTACATAAACCTTTTGTTAACTAGAAACCTTTTGTCACCTAATTACCGCTTATTGCAAAAATTATAGAAAAGGCAAAGAAAAAAAAGACCGTGGACGATCAGTGACATCATGGTTGAAGAAGATGAGGACGTCATCGGCGAGAGGAGCAATGTGGATGTAGAAGAGGTCGACGTGGTAGCGGAGATCGGCGTGGAAGTGGAGGTCCGAGATTGGAGATCAGAGGTCAGAGATCGGAGATCGGATCTTCGCCTCGTG
>NC_020491.1:21028251-21038096 GCF_000184155.1 Fragaria vesca subsp. vesca
GAGAGAGAGAGAGATCCGGAATGAGAGGGGAGGAGAGGAGAGAGATAGATAGGTTATGGGTAGAAAAGTAATTCTATTAAGTTTAATTGAAATGGGCATAGGAAAAATTTTTTCTTTGGGGTGGGCAACAAGACCCAATAATTAGTATCAAATAGGCATTATGTCTTATACTAATATCCAATGTTCATTAATTAAGGCTAATTAAGCTTTTTCAAAATTTGAGAGGGTTCAAACATTAGAGTAAACTAAATCGAGAAATTTTGAAAACTAACCAATTTTTGGTCATCAAGATGGTTTTTAACCTTTTTTTTTATTTTAGTTGAAAACTAACCATTTTACAAGATAAAATGACTATTATGTCATCTTATTAATTTAGTTGCAAGGGAAAATTTCATATTCCATGAACAGATTTAATATATTCCACCTGCAAAAGACTTTAGGTTTTTTTTTCTAATCCATGGGCATATTCGTTTAATCCATGTACAAAAGCTCTGGATTTTTTCATTTTTTTGTTTCATCATCTATCTCATCCCAAGGATTCATTGTTGGAATTAAGTTTTCTACAAGTCTAAACTTTTTTGTCTCCAATTAATTATGGCAATGATCATAATCAAGGTATATATACAAAGCATCTTGGTCTCTTTTATTCCTCTCTTCTGTATTTTTCCGAATTGGGTTGCTGGAGTTCTTGCACATGTAAGTCCCCTGAAAACCCCAAACTTCAAATCCCTAAATCCACAAAACTTTTATTAAAATTGAAACATTGTAAATCTATGTCATTCACGAAATCTGAACAATATGAATATGATACCTAGCTAGATGCTCCTCAATTGGATGTAAGAAAAAAAAAATCCCATAAATTAAATACTCAAGAAGTTCAGTTGTTATGGTAGCTAGACGAACGATTGAACAAGAATTTCATATTTTTCCTTTCCTTTTTTTTGAGAAAAAATATAAAAAGGTATTCAAAATGGTTATTTGATTTAAAAGGGTATTAAAGGCTTTTAATACTATCATATGGTTATTTTTCAACTAAATGAAAAAAGAAGGTTAAAAACCATCTTGATGACCAAAATTTGGTTAGTTTTCAAAATTTCTCAACTAAATCAAAACAAGAGCTCAAAGCAAGAGTTTATATTTTCCCTTTGTTCCGCGCACTCCCGTACTATTTGGCATGTTTCTTACTGCTTCCTTCCTTATTTCTTTTCCCGAACGAGAATGTTTGATGTGCTCCATCCCCTTTCCGCACTCTTACTTCCTGGGTGGTTGGCACAGGCGACATTGCTCTTCCCCCTTTGAGCTTCCGCTTTCCCGTCGTCTTGTTTCCATATGTGTCATGCTCTCGGCCTGCGCATGCCGTATCGCCAATTTCATGAGCTCGTCATACACTTGCAGGTTCTCGATTCTTATGGCATACAAGAACTTCCCGGGCAGCAGCGCTTAGATGAAAGCCTCTTCTACTACCATTTTATTAAAATTTTTGACTCTTGTCGCGACCCTCTGCCAGCGGTTCACGAAGACTTTCAATCCCTCATTATCATCATGTTTTACTTTCAATAACTGGGCAGTGTTCTGTCCATCTGTGTGTAGGATGAACCGATTGCTTGAAATAATCTATCGAATTAGCTTAATTAGCACCTCTTCGACGAGTGTCTCATGGAACATGTTGCAACATATCGCGTCAGTGTATCCCTTAGCGTTCGTGTGGGACTTGAAGCTATCGAGGAAGAGGTGAGGATCATTATCCCTGTTGTACCTCAGCTTTGAAGGTTTCGTCATGCTTGATTGCACAGTCTGCGTGATTATTCTTGTAAAGGGGCCCCCTCTTTCTTCGAGGCTTGTGCGGGCTGAGTTGTGCACCGCTTTCCTCTTGGAATCTTCTACCCTTGTCGTCAGACTTAACATGCTGTCCCGCACGGTTTGCAGCATTGCTTCAACTTTCGTTATGCCCCCTTGTGGATTCTTAGGCATCGGGAAATTGAAGGCAAAGGAGGTGGGCCTTCATTTCGCATCCCTTTCGAGAATAAGTTGACCCCTACATGAACTGTCCCTCGGGTTCCCGCGGCTGGCTTTGCTGAAGTCTCTAGGTTCATTGGCGCCTCCTGGTTCCCGGTTCCATGAGTTCTTTGGGACGCGGCAGCTCTAACCAAGGCCTAGTTCTGATCGATCCTCCTTGCTAGCGATTTCATGAGGGTCCCTCTCCAGCCTTCTTTCTCTTTCCACGGCTTCCTCATGATCCCTCGCCCTTTCTCTTTCCAACGGGGAAATATCTGCCCTTATCCATTCTACTAGGTTTGCCACCTCTTCGGTATTAAGGTCATTCATTGTCCCATCCGGGGTTCGTTCACGCTGACCCTATCTGATTCCAGGTTCTTGACTTCCCGTGATCCTCGAGCTTTTCCCTGTTGTTTCTGGGTTCCTCCCGAATATTGCTTCTCTCAATTCCTCCCTTCCTGAAACTCTTTCTCGTTGCTCGCTTGACCTAGCCATTGAGACACGATGACTTTTCGTAAAGTTTCCCACAGACGGTGCCAAATGTTTCTGCAAGATCTCGTAAGGTCTTTAGAAGCTCGACACATGCATATGTTTCATTGGTTGTTGACTTCATTTATAGCCCCGCATGGACTTTCCCTTTTGTTTTCCAACCGATGTGGGACAAATGTTCTTCTCTAGTTGTTTATGTAGAGTTCCTCTTGTTCCCCTCATATGCTCCTGACCCTCATTGCTATCGGGTTTGTGCCCAATCTGTTATCCTCTTGGTGGGTTTCCGACCTGTCTATGGGTCGAGAAGCAGGTAGTACCTTACTACCGACAACACCCTAATTTTCCAAATTATGAAAAATGGAATTATATATATATATATATCAAAGTGTACATATACTTGTTAAGCGCTAGTTTGGTATTGCTATGATTTAAAAAAAAATAAAAAATTATTCCGCTGTACTACGAAAATAGTCAGTTGTGAATTAAAACGGTTTTGTGTTTGGTAAATATTAGTTCTAAAACTACTGCAAAGTTAAAATATATTAATTTCTAGTGTTTTTATAATAGCTGCTTCTAAAAGTAACTTTCAGTTGCTTCTAAAAGCAGTTGGCAGTGACTTGTAATTTATTATTATTTTTTTTAAAACTGCTTTTATTTGATTTACCAAACACTATAAAATCTAAAAGTTTGGATAGAGAAGTTGATTTTTTTAAAAGCGAAACTATACCAAACGAGGCCTAAATTACATTCCTTGGGTGATCAAGGTTTAATTCTTGCCTCTATGGTTTGCATTTTGTTTTTTTATACCAAACGACGCCTAAACTATACCCAAACACTCTGAGAAAAGGAAAATATTGCAGAAATATCAGAGCTATTTATTTATTTATTTATTTTTTGGTTACAAGCTTTTTTTTTTTTTTTCTAGTCCTTGATTGACCAAGTTTGTAGTTTGATTAGCTAATTTTTTTATTTTTTTATTTTTTTTTTGAAGATCGACGAAATTTTTTATTGGAACAAAAGAAGATTACACACTGGGACTAATATAGCAACTGAGTTCATCAGAGGACCATACCATCTACCTTAGAAACTAGAGCAAATAGCTAGCTGAGCAAGCTTATGAGCCAAAGAATTAGACTCTCTAAAAACATGAACAAAATGAGAGCAAGCCAACATTAAGAGGCAGAACTTAATGTCTTCAATGATCCCACCGAAGTCAAACACATCCTTTTCAGTTTCCTTTGTAGCACGAACCAACTGTAGGCAATAAGATTCAAACAAAACCGGTGCCAAGTGATGCTCAACTACAAGCTCACAGGAAGCCCTTCCTTCCATGCACGCTGGTGAAGTAATATGATCAACTTTGCAGCACGCACCACCCCACTATACCAAAAGAAGAATCACGCACCACCACTCCTAATCCTCCACTTTGTGTTGCCCAGTCATAAGCAGCGTCCAGATTGATCTTCAACCATCCAGCAGGCGGCGGTGACCAAACTTTAGGACAACGTCTAACCCTGCTTTTCTTCGTCTTAACCGAGTTCAACAAAGCCTTATGGCTTCGAATCTGAAAATCCAACTGAAAAGAGGAACGTACCTTGTTGTTCCAAAGTCTTTAATTTTGTTCTTTCCAAATCATCCACATCACTACCATGAGAAGGGCAAAACACTCCTTGGACAATGATTGCGCACACCCAAACAACCAATCCGCCACAGGCATATAAGAAAACACTCCTTCGTATGCTATGATCAACTCAGGGAATGATTTAATCACTTGCTTAGCAAAACTACAATCACGACTAATGTGACTTATTGTTTCATCTTCAGCATTGCAAAACAAACATCCATTCTGGAAAAAACTCGCTTTGACCGAATAGAAGAGACTGTTGGCAAGATGGCAGAGCAAGTCTTCCAAATATGAATCTTCACCTTAGAAGGAACTCAAGAAAACCATATATATTTCCAAAGAGGAACCGAGTTCTCAATGGAAGAAGTGGAACCGGCCTCATGAAGCAGTTGACGAGCAAGCTGATAAGCACTTTTGATAGAGAACCTACCCTTGCTATCATAAAGCCATATCAGCTTATCCGAACAACTATTATGATTTAGAGGAATAGTTAAAATCAAAGTGACATCAGCTACCTCAAAATGTTCTTCCAGTAGCTTTACATCCCAATACCGATTTGGAGTGATAAATTCACTCACCCTTGACACCAGGTGCTATGTCTACCAATAAGTCGAAAATCCCTTGGTCTAGGCAACCAAGGATCCTCCCACGCATCAACCAACATACCATTCCCAATCTTCCACCGAGCCCTATTTGACAACAGATCTTTAGCTTCAATGATACTCTTCCAACAAGATGAAGGTCTAATTGGGGCAGGAGCATTCCAGAAATCTGAACGAGGAAAATAGCAAGCCTTAAACAATCTGCTCACCAGTGAATTAGGATTTGTTGCCACCCTCTAGCCTTGTTTAGCAAGTAATGCTAAATTATGAGCGTACAAATTACGTAACCCCATACCTCATTCTTCCTTCGGTCTACACGTACAACTTGTCCCAAGCCATCCAATGAATCTTATGATTCTCCGCACTATAACCCCACCAATATTTAGCACACATCTGGTGGAGAGTATTACAAAACGTCTTTGGAAGAAGAAAGCAGCTCATAGCATAATACGGCAAAGCTTGAGCCACTACCCGAATCAAAATATCTTTCCTAGCTGAACTAAGCAATTTACCTGACCACCCTTCGAGTTTATTACTCACCTGTTCTTTGATGTAGCTAAAGGTTTCTGTCCTGTTTCTCCCAACCACAGTAGGCAATCCCAGATACTTCCCATGTTTTTCAACAATACCGACACCAAGGATATAAGCAAACTGAGCTTGCAACTGATCTGATACACCCTTACTAAATACAACATTACTCTTATAAAATTAATTCTCTGACCAGAGGCTGCTTCATAATCTACTAACACATCCTTAATATGGAGACATTCCGCTACTGTAGCTTTACCGAATAAAAGACTATCATCTGCAAACAACAAATGATTAACAACTGGAGCTTCCTCACAAACTGATATACCTTGGAGAGCACTTTGTTCAACTTTACTATCAAGAAGTTTCGAAAATGCCTCTGCACACAACAAGAAAAGATAAAGTGACAATGGATCCCCTTGTCTAAGACCCCTTGTCGGAGTGAGCATCCCATGAGGTTTACCATTAATCAAGGAGTATATGACTGTGCTAACACACTACATGATCAAATCGACCCAACTCAATGCGAAACGCAACCTCAACCATACTACCTTCAGAAAGGACTACTTCATACGGTCATAAGCTTTGCTCATGTCCAACTTCAAGGACATTACCCCCACCGATTCTCAATATAATAAAATGGAAAACCTCGTTTGCAACAAGCGAGTTATCAGTAATCAGTCTACCAGGAATAAACACACTCTGGCAAGGAGAGATAATACTCGAAAGATGCACCTTCAACCGATTGGCTATAACTTTCGAACAAATCTTATACAGAACATTGCACAAGGCTATGGACCGTAAGTCAGATACCTGAGTATTGTAATACCTTCGGTATGAGGCACACATGAGTGTAGTTCACCTCCCTAAAAAAAATTTCACTGCCTTACAAATATCCTCACCAATTGTCTCCCAATACTTTTGGAAAAATTCGAGAGGCATACCATCCGGTGCAGGAGACTTCGTCGTCGGATACATCTAAAAGAGAGCAGCCTGAATCTCCTCATTAGAATATTCTGCAAATTCACTTCGGTCGAAACTTTTGGATCTAGCAAATCGATCACTTGCTGCATTTGAGCCTCATCTGTCGCGTTAGATTTGAACATATCAGAAAAATAGTCTAAGAATACTGTGTCCATACCTTCACCCAGAGGTCTCCATATCCCCGATGAATCGAAAAGACCCTGAAGTCGGTTCTTTGCTCTCCATCCAATTAGAAGCTTTACGATGGAAGCATGTTGTATTCCTATCTCCCTCCGTAAGCCAGGTAATCTTAGATCGTGCTTCCAATATGCTTGTTCTTCACCCAACAAACTCTCAAATTCATATAAATTTGAGTAAGAGGCAATTGTAAAAGCTGCTACAGACAACCTCTCAACAATTCAATCTCTCTTCGTCTGGTACCAAAAAACTCTCTCTGTCACACATTGAGAGCCATTCGGGTATTCACCAATTTCTGCAGTCAGGAACATAGGATAGCCGGTCTTATCATTCTTCCAACTCCCCTCAATGACTGAGTCCAGAAGGACTCAAAACGAAACCTATTTTTCTGAATCTCCTTCCTCAAACGCCCCAAGTAAAATAGGAATATAGTCTCCATGGATGGGAGCCAAATGCTGCAATCTCGCTGCCGGAAAAAGATGGAGCCAGGCTAGGTTAGCTACAGCACACCCCCTCCCTGCCAGGTATAAGTAGCCAATATCAATCAATTCCACAGCATCCAGAGCCTCCTGGAATAGCCTCATCTGCTCCTTTTCCTCATTCCCAATGATCTCGTTGAAATCACTAAAAACAACCCAAGGAAGTGAAGAATCATCCCCCAGTTGTCTCAATAAGTGTCATGTTCTCCACCTCTCAGAAGCCCTGTAAGACGCCATCGAACATCTAATTCGTCGATAGCAAACACCTCAACGTCCACATGATACCTAGATTTCGAGGTCCTCCCAAAACATCACCGCCCCACCAGATTGGCCGTCACTCCAAACTGCTTCTCCATTCTGGAACCCTAGACCCAATCGGATCCGATTCATGGTGTCCAGATTCTCTGTTAAAAAGACCACAGACGGCTTCTGCTGCCATTTTAGACCGCCCTATCATTATTCAATCCTCTACAGTTCCATGCCAAGATCTCCATGAACAACCTAGAATCGATGCCAAAACGAAACTCTAGCAGAGCACAGCGTTTTCTATACTCGATGCCAAGCTTTAACTAATTAACTTAAAAATACACAATGGCTTTGGGAAAAGCCCATTGGACTATATAGAGCCCAAGCTAGCCTATTTAATGTTATTGTAGTCTTTGAAATGATCTCAGCATGCACTTTGATGCATTTACCACTCGCTCATTGTCCAAATTAATGGAGGTTTTCAGGTGGCTATATTATGGTTTTTCAGTGGTACCTTTTCACAACTATTAACTGGTACGCACATTTGGTTTGCTTCTCATGAATCCAAGCTAGGGGGCAATATATACGTACGAAATGCAATTCTCTTCTCATGAAGATGAAGATGAAGATGAAGGTAATCGGGTAACACACGTACTCTTTGCACATAATGCAATTTGCTTCTTATAAATGCAACACATACACTGTGGCTCACACAAAAGTGCCATCTATTTTGACATTGTCAATGATTAATTACGTGTATATTTTTCATCCAAGACATATATATATAGGTGAGTAAGGCTTTAGCTTATTGAGTCTTGCATGTGATCTGCCGGGCGGCCGGGCATGTGCTAACCCCCAAGGCTAAGGCCACTATTCGTAACAAATACCTAATTCGATTAATTAGTAGTGATCGAGTGAATGAATCTCTGTCGACGACGTATTCCTATACCATCCACTCCTGATTTTTGTCCCTTTTCTTTCTCTTGTTGTGAGGTGTGACAAGTACATTATACCAGTACGTCGTCCTTATAAATTGGCATATGTATGAGTATGGCTGGCTCAAACTAGTCACGTGTGGAAGGTGGCAACCCCCGGGTTGTTCATCATCTTGGTAATAATAAGGTCCCATATATGCTTTCAATTAGTAATATATAGTGGCCATCTGATAGCTGCTTCAGTGCTTCATGCATACCTCTATATATATATAAGCGAGACTAAACCCCCAAACAATCCCAATACAGCTACTGAACGATTTCTTGTGCTCTGATACTACTTATTACCGGCCAGTTTTTCTTTACAGCTCGCAGATGGTACTGAAAGTTTATGGTCCAGTTAGGGCAGCCTGCCCCCAGAGGGTGATGGTTTGCCTTTTGGAGCTAGGGGTTGAGTTTGAGATTGTGCCTGTTGATCTTCAAGCAGGAGAGCAAAAGCAACCTCACATTCTTGCTCGACAGGTAAATATTAACAGTCTAGCAACATAATTGCATCAAATTACACACACATACATGTCGGCATATATTTGACTGTTTGATTAATTTGCAGCCATTTGGGCAAGTTCCAGCAATCGAAGATGGCGATTTCAAGCTTTTTGGTATGGGGGGATGATATGCATACATACATATACTTGTTACTTTCTTAATTTGGGTCTTTTTTGGAAGTCCATGAAAAAAGTAGTCCTTGCAAAAATGGCAATAACAATATCAGCAGTTGAAATTGTGAACCAAGTCCAAAATGTTATTGATAATTGGTTATCAAGAGATTAACTAGCTAGGTATAACTAGTATAGTAATACTGTACGTATCTTGGAATAAGATGTTCAAAGTTCTTGTTGCTGTATGCCTTCATTAACCCGATTTCTGGCTCTCGCTCTGCTACACAGAATCTAGAGCTATCGTAAGATACTATGCGGCTAAGTATGCAGAGCGTGGTCCTAACCTGCTAGGAACAACACTGGAGGAGAAGGCACTGGTGGATCAATGGCTCGAAGTCGAATCACACAACTTCAACGACTTGGTTTTCACTGTGGTACTTCAACTTGTGATCCTTCCCAGCATGGGCCAACCTGGCGACTTGGCCTTGGTGCGCTCTTGTGAAGAAAAACTGAAAAAGGTATTCGATGTGTATGAGGAGAGACTGTCCAAGAGCACCTATCTGGCCGGAAACTACTTCAGTTTGGCTGATCTGAGCCATCTTCCGGCGATTCGGTTTCTGGTTGACGAGTTCAAAATGGGACATTTGATCACGGAGAGGAAGAATGTGAATGCTTGGTGGAAAGATATTTCCAATAGGCCTGCATGGAAGAAACTTATGAAGCTTGCTCAATACTAGTCAGCTAGCTAGAGCTACTACTGCTCGATCACCATGGTCATATCACACCCTGCATGCATCTGTGACAGAGAAAACAAACCATGAGTGTAACAATCAATTCAGAACATAAATGACTGCCTAGGATCATGTCTTTTGCGAGTCTCTTCATATTTGAAGAAGAAGATTGAATAAGGATTTTTCATAATTTTTCTTCTTTCTGTACTTTGCTTTGATCAATAATTAATTACTTTGAGATGAAATATATATGTTGCTCAAGTTATTGTTCCCAAGAGTCGAATGTTTGATCAAGTTCCCTTTGTTTCTTAATTTATGAGACTTCTAATGAAGTTATACTATATCACATCTCTCCCATTTTAGCCCCTCCCCCCTCCCCCCACCACCAAACAAAACAAA
>NC_020491.1:21038116-21055935 GCF_000184155.1 Fragaria vesca subsp. vesca
AAAAAAAAACCATATATGACCTCCCATCGCATTCCAAATTTCAATTGACACTGTTGGTATATAGGTAAGGGATACAAGTCGAAAGCTGCACCATATATATGTAAATATGTATCCCTACAGAACAGGGAGAAGACGGAAACTCATGTGGACGTTATGTATGATAAAGAGTTGAAAGACATAAAGCTGAAAACATATCCAAGCTTAATTAGCAAGAAGAGTTAAGCTTATAGCTGAATGATGTGGTTATCAGATTATGCAGAAGAGTTATGGATCACAGAGGTTTACCACAGTATGTAGCGAGCTATGTTAATATTATTTTGTCAATTATATGTAATAAGTATATAACAACTCTTTTATCATATGATTAGCTATGGCCTAATCAGCAATATCTTCTGATTTTGTGAACAAGATTCGCTCCTAATGTATGTGCTGGCAATTTTGTAGTTCCAAACAGAAAAATCAAGGTCTTTTGATCCCTTTCTTCTTAGGGCAACTTCCAGTTCTCAATATTTCTCAATTATAAATGATTTTGAACTGAATATGTTGCTAAGTAATTCCCAAGAGTTGAGTATTATCAAGTTCTGTTTGAGTATACAGAGAGTTTGGGAACATGCCAATCTGCCATGCTCATGCATGGCACTCCCTCTGTTTGCACATATATTTTAAGCTAGACTGGAAAGAGAGCTGGATGCAACTCGAAAAATCAACTATTTGGCTCGAAAGATATTGAAGAAGTAGACTTTTAGTAAGTACTCTACTATGTGAATTCACAATAGCTCAGTAAAATCATTACAGACCTGTTTCTGTGCAGCAGATGAACCAAAGAAACCAAATATGGCAGCTCAGATAGAAAACCATATGAACTAAATAGACCGTCTACAATGCAAATTCACTGTTTGCTCAGAAAAAGTAGACCGTCTTCACAAGTATCAGTGTTTAACACCAGCAAGGAAGAAGCCCGGATCAAATACAGATATTTCAACAGCATTTTTCAAAACAATGCAACCGAATTAAACCCATGATAACTCAGATTTCATCAAGTAGAACCAGACTCTCTTTATAAGCATCAACAAACCAGTCTTCACTTATTTGAGTTATACGAGTCTGAGTAAGTCTTGATTCTCATCAGTAATAACCATATAAGCAACATTGCCATTTGTGCTAAATCCCAATGGCCATACTATAGATGAACTAAATCCCAATTGCCGTGCTATAGATGCACGTTGTTCAATAGGTATACTGTATATTCTTTTCTCAGCATTCCCTTTCAGATCCCATATGTCACAGTACTGCTGACGACGATCTCGCTGTCTTACCTCATTTACCTGGAACAAACATAGCGATTTTTCTGACACTTGCGCATCATTTCTCAATGCTCGCAAACACTGTGGATGCAGCACTTGCAAACAAATTGGACGCATCACTCGCTTCAGGTTAACAGTAAGTGTCCTCCTCTCAAGAACTTTAGTGTTTCTATTAAAGGAAACGAGGGACATGGCAGACTGCATCAGATGCCAATAGATGACTCCATCCAAGAATGCATATCTTTTCATAAACCAAGCACCAGGCTCACGGGGATCCACAACATTCCCTAGTGCTGTCCAAGAAACAACTTGAGACTGTAAATCTCGACATGAAAGATACTTCGTCTGGGGTACACAAACCTCACAACCTGATAGTCATCCTCCCCAGAATGGTACCCAAACCCGAGAGTAACGACATCTTCCCGACGAATTATGGTGGTGTGACCACTGGTGTCTTCTGGAACCTTGAAGTCACTTTGAGGCAGTTGCTTGAATTTTCTAAGTGATGGATTGTACAGAAATATAGGATCGTCCACATCAAGAGAACGTAAAGAAATGCAAAGCAATCCATTGCAAGAACCATAAACAGTGAATCCAAGAGAGTTCAAGGGTATGCCAACGCACCGCATGGGAACATCTATGTACCTAGGAAGCTCTGAATTCTCATCATACCTAAATGTTCTAGCAGAATAAATGGACAAGCCCCATTGTTCAATTCCGATTCTATTGTGAACAAGTAGATACTCATGAGCATCTTTTATGCTAATCTCGGCATGATGAAACTTTTTAAACTCATGGCTTCTGATTAGCTGTCTGTAAGATTTGCAAACTGCTGTTAACCGCAAAAGATACTTGATGGGCAGTTTTACAAAGATTGCAAACATAAGGTCAGAGGTTAAGTCTTTGATCTCAGCGGGTTTTCTGATCATCTCAGTGGGGTTTCTTCTTCTTTTTCTTGTATACTGTATTAGGTCCATGTCGACTCAAACCGAGACTAGATTCTTGACAACAATATGAGAATTCCAAATTGACAATGCCAGAAAACCCAGAAATATTATTCTACACCCGATTCTTGGACAATGCAGCTAAGAAACACAATGAGATATCCAGAAATTGAAATCAAGCAGAGACCGGAGAATCCAAGATACCTTCAACTCGATCAAATTGACGTCCCATCTTCAAAAGAACCGTAAACCCATTTCTTGGACACACACGGCTGCCGCACCCAGCTCTCCGATGGTGGCTCCGTCGTCGTCTACTTTGGCACTTGATCTTCTTTGTGGTCTTGTTTGGGAAATTTCAGTGCTTTTGGTTTTGCTTTTATCCTTGTCTTAAACCCTGAACAGAGTGAGACCTATGCTTCTTTATATACTTTTGATGTTTGCTCACACCCAAAACGATGTCGTACCGTATGGTAGATGATTCGAGAGTGTCACACCTGGGCTTGTAAATTTTAGTTACTTTTTTGTGATTTACTTTCGCACTAGTCAAAATTGAGCCTCTAGCAAAATGCCTAAGCATCATTTCTCTACGATGATTTTCAGTGTTATCCTGATTCCTGAGCAATCAGATAAAATAGACTCAAAAATCATGAAGGAAAGTTGAATCATTCAAGTATTTATTGAAAGTGAAGCTGTGTTTATTGAAAGTCAGTCGGGTGGATTGGCGGCGTTTTTGATTGATGGTTTGAAAGTGAAGTTTCAATCGGGTTTCATGGCCGCGGCAGAGCGCCACCGTAATGGCTAGACAGAGGCATTGTAGAAACCATAAAAAGCGAAACCAAACTAGGACATATGATGGCTCCAAGTGCATCATCACAAAGGTTATTGAACCTAGTAAGATCTAACTGGTCATTGTAGGCAAAAGTTCTGGCAGCTTAAATGGAGAAGCCCTTTTCCTAGCCTTCATTTCTATTTTCTAGTACAAGTACATATCCGAAGCATCTTTCCTGATAGTTGTTTCCTGATGAAATTTGATGTACAAAGATTTCTAATTAAAGCTTATAAGATTTGCAAACACCTGTTAATCAACTGCAACAGATATTTCATTTCATGGCCACTCTTCCAAAGTTTTCAACCAAGGCCTCAAGAGTTAAGTGTTATATTCTTAGCCTTATTGCATAGTACTTGAGGTCAACCATGTTGGCAACAAAAGTGTATACAGTATTTAACAAGAAAACAAGAGCATTCAACAATCCATAAAATAGTTCTGTAAGAAAAAAATGTAAAATATATTTTTGTTATTTGATAGTGATGAATATTAAAAACTACAAAAAATATATAAAAAGAATTAGAGTAGAATCACAAAAACTAGAAGCATAATAATTGTTACTTTATAAATAGTTGCTGCAATTATACAGATAGTAATATACAAACTAACTTTTATTTTCCATCTATGTATATAATTACAAACATTACAATACTGATGTTAAAGATTCAGTGGTCTAAGCTCGAATTATTTGAGTGTTCTTGATGAACGAATCAGGGATTTAGTGTATGCCATAGGCAAAGCAAGTAATTTCTTAGCTTTGCTTACATAAGCCCTCTTTGTGAAGTTATTATAGTCATTAGCTTCTATCTCATCCAAAATTTGGCGATACAAAAGTAAGGATGCCAACACCTACAATAGTTGAAAATTTGATCAGACCTTCTTTTAACATTACAACATGATATGGCCATTGATGTTTTGATTCAGTTAGTCAATACTGATGATAAAATATAGAACAATATACCAAATGGAACATCAAACCATTCTGGGCACTTATTTTATGTAGCTTAAGCTTTTGTTACTTACTGGCCATCTGCTGGCTTCACTGAGCTCGGTGACTCCTTTCTCTGCCTCATCAAAGAACATCCTTGCTCTCTTAATCTGACTCTTCATGAAACTCCTCCATTTATCTGTGACCTTTCCGGCATATATGTCAGCATCAGAAAGTCCTGCTTGTGCAAGCTCATCCTGTGGTAAATAAATACGTCCCCTCCTTGCACTGGTCAACGAAAGGCACGTAAGTATAATAGAAGATAGCGGGAGAGGTGATTAGTTCCAAAAAGATATCATTCAATGTAGAAATTGAAAGATAGTGACAGTCCCATCCATAAAAAAAATAATATATAATAATAATAATAATAATAATAATAATAATAATAATAATAATAATAATAATAAAAGAGGAAGAATTAATCACTTCCTAGTTGACATGACCATTTTAATTTAATATCTTCTCAAGCCATTTGGCATAAAAAAATTTCAGCATGCAAATTCTGTTAAAAAGGAACAAAAGCACCTTATCATAAGAGAGCAAGAGGAAAAGAAGAGTAAAAAGTCTAAAAACTATTGAACCATGACTAACTTCGAAGTTTTCAGCATTTGTGTACAACCACAAGAATATGAGAATTATTCAATTCAACACATTAATAGCACTAATAATTAGTGTGACCATTGCTTTATAGACCATAGATTGTTTTCTTTTTGTAGAAGAATAATATTAAATCTCCAAAGGCAAAAGCCTAGGATACAAACACAAGCTCAAAGAGCAACAAACAAAACCTCGAACAGAGGAATGGAGGAAACAAGCCGAGAGGAACCTAAGACTTGATAACAAACTACAAACCATTATAGACCAAATTGTTCTATGGTATCGGCACTATCCTGTCAAGTATATTGCTAATTTCACTAACATTTTCAGCATATCAATCATTAAAGCTATATACTTACTCTTCTCCAACATCCCTTAGAATGTTAGTTAGCTGATTTGCAATCCCTAATGCTAACGCAGCATTATATACAGATTCTGTTGTTGCTTGCGAATCAGGTGCTATGCCCATAACTGGAACACTCATTAGTCCAACAGTCCCAGCAACATAATAACAGTAGAGGTATAGTTCATCAAAGCTCCTGTATGTTGATTTCCTAAGGTCCATTCTCATTCCCTCTATCATATCCTTGAATGGCTGCAAGATGCTCAGACATCAGGTCAATAAGTTCCTGAACTCTAAAGCCACAACATGAATTATTAAATATACGAGCTCACTCATGGTATTAATTAAATTATCAATCTTCTGTTGGAACTATCCAACTGGTTGATGACAATGGGTAGGTCATAAACTCAATTTTACCCTACCATCAAGAAATAGTGCATTCAGCTATACTTTGCATGCATATTGTGTTTAAGACAGAGCAAGCTACTCGTTTTTTCTGGAAATCTATCACTTCCACCAACACATTTCTTGGACGGGAAACATGCATGTTTCATAATCCTACAAGCTCACGTAAAACCCTCGGAATTGCTAGATATATTTTCAAAACGAATTTAAAAGGACAGAATTGGTATCATGGAGATAACGAAAATAGATGGTTACTCCATACGTCAGCATAATTGAAAATGTTTCAAGATGACAGCTTAAAGATTAGGCCTTTTAATTCTAACCTGAATGTCAATAGGAAAAAGGGTAACCGTATCTGACAAAGCAGCATCGAGCATATCGAATGGACGACCCTGGAAAAGATCTTCCAACCTTGACTCCCACCTGTCTAAAGCTTGTGGTGTTATGTGTGAAGCATTAGGCCCATCTACAAGCTCATCAGTTCTTCGACACCACACTGTAAATGCAGAAAACAGAGAACAAAAAGGAGATACATTTTGTCACCTAGGGTGAAGTCAAGAACAAACACTCACAGCTACATGTAATTAAAGAAAAGATTAAAGAACAGGTCTGCTTTCCATCCATGTCATATCTTACTCAAGAAAATCGGTGATAAAAATAAATCAGGTAAAGTGGTAGCCTAGATTAAGATCATAGATGATGTGGTACACTTTCCACCCCTTCCCTTGTCTCCACTAAATCTGTTTTCTCCCTCTCTCTTCTCAGCAAGGAAGTGCCCTAGTCTCCATCCACCTCATATATGATTTGATAGTGGTGATATCTTGGAGTTTCGATAAGAAAATATCTCATTGGAGCAGTACAAAACTTGTAGGCATATTATTATTGGACTAGTTTGTGCTCACTTTCAGATGGGATAGATGAGGGATGGTCAAAATTTCATGACACTGTGTCCTGAATTGCATTTGAATAGGGACAGCTAATAAAGTAAGCAAATGGTTCTATCTAATCAAGATTCTGCAAAGGAATGTGAATTATAAACTCACAAGTTTATCTTAGAAAGCAAAGGGTACATTTCTAAAGTGATAGCAGTAAAATTGGAATGAAGCAATATTTTAGATGACTTCTTCAGCAAAAATATATGAGATGACATAACTTGCCTTGCCAGATAGTTCTGTTTCTAATTATTTTAAAAACAGATCATGTATTTGGGCTTTTTGACTGTGGGTGCAATTGTCATGTTGTGGGAATATACATAATAAAGATTAAGTAAGCACATGAACGCCAATAAAGTTAAAGTCAAATGGTATAGAATGTCATTTTTGCTAACAGAAGTGCTTATTCCAAGAATAAGTCCACACTTTTTATCACTTTCATGAGCCCCATGGCACAATATTTTCTAAAGTACTCTTTCAAGTCACAAACCATCCCTAGATTCTTTTTCAAAGCAGACAGCTCTTACTAAATTATACTAACTGCACAGGGATATACTAGACCAACTACTAACTGAAAATGAATATACTAAACCAAACAAAAAAAATCAAAGTCTTATTATTAGTCTTAATCACTCACCATATATTGCCCAGATAGCTCTTCTTCTCTCAGGGGTCATTAGCAGAGTACCTGAAAATTGAAGAATGATACAGTTAGCTCAATCTATTAACTGCAAAGTAAAAACAACTGGCATTAGTTTGAATCAAAAGAGAAACAAAAGAAAAGGAGAGAACTAACCCAGGTAAAAAGTCTTGGCATACTCTGCACAAACTTCTCTGCACCTGTCATAAGCTTCACTTAACAAGCTCAGATTCCCTGGAAGAATAATATCAGGCTTCACATCAACATCATCTCCACTAGTCCTCAACTGCTTCTCCACCAAGGCTGCCTGCTTCAGCACCACATCGTAAACCATCTGTTCCGATGACACTGCTATTTCTTCGGCAGGGTTGGCCACCATGCTTGACAAAATGGGGAATTTTGTTTCACTTTGTAAGCCAGAAGTGCTAGAATACTTGACTTCTGTACTACTACACAGACAGCATGAACTCCATTTCTGCTTCCTACCCATCTTTTCTCTTCCATGTCCCAAAGCAAAAGTTGAGGAATCCAAAACCCCAAAGCAATTCAACACCTTTGTGCTGGGGGAAACCACCCAGACTAATGCTACAGACATCTTTAGCTATCAACCTCTCTTGGGCTTGTCTTTCTTTACCTTATTTAATCACACAAACTCATTTCAGTTCTAATATCAAACATGCAAACAATAGAAAGAAAACAAGCTTAATCCAAATGACTCGACACCAAAAGGACATTGTTATAAAAATAACAAGAAATGAATCAACCAAACATGCAGGTTCAACAACTTTGGCAGCAAATAAAACTCTTCTCAAGTAGAATATCCATTTGGGTATTGACTGAAACACTTGAATATCATAAAAAATGTGAGCTGAGAAAGTGGAAAGTGACAGAGAGAGGAGCAAAGACCTGTTGCTAGTCGAAGACAGAAGGTGCTGGTGCAGCATTTGCTAGAGAGAGAGAGAGAGAGTAAGAGAGAGAGACGCACTCAGCACCAAATGAATTAATCAAAGAAACACAGTTAGTTCAATGGCGACATCAACATCACTCTCCAAAAAAACTAACAACGGCCCCTCGAAAGCTGACCCACCTCGACCTCATTCTCTCCAATCTTCCAGACTCACATTTTCTTTGTTGTTTTGTTTGGTTCTTCTTTCTTTCCAATAAGGACATCGTCCTTTTCTATGATTTCTTTCTTCCGTTTAGTTCTCTGCCGTTTTGATTATATTAACCCTTATTTTTTTGCTTGGACTTTGCGTTGAGAGCTTCCGCTGATTCAGTTGTCTTGGTTCTCACCAAGGACTAAAAAATCGAAAAAATCGGCGATATTTCGCACTCAACCAAGAGATATTAAAACCCATCAACCATCTCTGCTGGGATAGGGAATTAGTTAGTTTGTTACAGTAATTATATTTTACTAAATTTCACATTATTTTTGTTAATCTCTTTTGAAATTTTGTTAGTCTCGATACTTTCTTGAAATTCTTCGAAATATCTATTTTTTGGAGGCTCGAAATTTCCTCGATAGACGATATTTAAGTCTTTGGTTCTCACACTCCCTTAAAGTCTCGGTCATCCTTTATTAATTAGAATTCAAACTCAACCCGTTTTGAAGATAGAGTTTGACTCCTCAATTCAAGTTCGATCCCCGTTGCCATTGGTTTTTCATCACACGACGTCACGATCTGTAAATTCTTATGCAACACACCTAGGGCTGTGGAGACAGGTGCGTGTCCCATGTCAATCCTTTTAAGTCTAGGTCATAGGTTTTTTGTTTTTTTTTTTGAGGTAAAAGCGAGTATTCCTATGATCATTGATCATAACGACCGAAACGATCAAACAAGAGGGTCCAAAAACCGCTCAAGCCAACAAAGTTCAAACTTGAATCGAAACTACATCTAATAATTAAAATAACAACCTCAAAACTACATAAAAAAAACATATATGAATACTAGAAAGCATAATAACCTCCCCTACCCCAACAACTTAACTTCCCTTCCCGATTAGAGGCCCTAATGGTGTACCTTTTATCGAATTGGGAGGAAGGAAGAACTGCTAGGGCATAGGTAGGGATCTAATCAGCCCACAATGAACCAAGAAGCAAGGCCCTAATCCAAAAAAATCCAGGCAAGGTTAAGGAGGGAAAATGAGCTTAAGCCAAAAGGCAACCCACTCCCACATACCCTTAATCTGGAGCAAGGACTAAAAAATCGATAAAATCGGTGATATTTCGCCGAAAATATCGTTTTTTGGACCTGCAATATTTCCTCCGCATCCCATGATGTTAACGTTCGAAACAATCAGAATATCATGATATTTGAGGAAACATTCGAATTTTTGGCCATATTCACGATACCATTCCTTGATTTGGGCCTAAATTATCTTGACTCCGGCCCAAGTTTGGAAACTTGTACAAAAATTCAAGGTGCTACCAAGTAGGATCGAACCTTGGTCAGCCAAGGGATATTAAAACCCATCAACCATCCCTGATGGGATAGGGAATTGGTTAGTTTGTTACATTCTTAGTAATTATACCTTACTAAATTTCACATTATTGTTGTTAATCTCTTTCGAAATTTTGTTAGTCTCGATACTTTCTCAATATTTCCATCGAAATATTCATTTTTTGGAGGCTCAAAATTTCCTCGATAGGCGATATTTAAGTCATTGATCTAGAGCCCAAGCATAGTTGCATCAGTCCCCAATTTCGGTCCGTCTGAACTGTCACCGTCGTCACATCAATTTGGCGGTCTCCCCGAGTTCGTCATCCTGACCAGCCTCGACCAAAGCTGCGGCACACTGGGAACTCCTCTGAATTGAGATCAACACCGCAAACTGCTTCCCAAGGCTTTACTTCTACCTCTGCTCAGAAACCCTCTCTGAAATCAAAACTGATGCCGAGAGCAAACCAGCCCACCGCCGCTTCTACTCAACATCAACTCTGAATCTTTATCCCTCCTCTTGCCTCCACCGAGGAGCTAACAAGAATGACTCCTCCTCAACTCCCACGAACAGCTCTGATCTCATATTAGCCCAAGTATAAAGCGCCACCCGACCTTGACAAACCCATCCCAAACCAGAGGAAGATCACCACGTACATGCGATAGTCTCACCGAAATGGGACACCGCCTATAGAGCCCGGCAAAGTCGAGGTCATAGGTTTGTTCTTTCTTATAGCTAATTAAGGCAAATTTTTTTTTAAAAAATGTTTGATTAGAGTAAAGTTTCTTGTAGCTAATTAAGGCAAATTTAGTAAGTGGGAGGTTGTGAGTTCGACTCACGAAGTTATAATATCTGAGTTGTTTACTTGATAAAAACAAAAAAACAAAAATCGATGCTTCTCATTTTCTCAATTTCATATTATGCGTATATGTGAGTCTTTGCTAAATGGAAACGAATTAAATACCATATATTCCCTTAATTTTCATAATATTGCAAGAAATATTTCACATAAATTGTCTCTTTAAAAAAAAAAAAAAAAAAAACACATAAATTGTCTCTTTTTTTTTTTGCCTTATACTAATATGTTTTGAGAGATGTACGTGTTATTTCTTCCTTAACTTCTTTTTTTTTTGGGGCAAAAGATTTAATTGTGTTATCTCCAGAGAATGTGTGAAATTTGACCCCCTCCTAAATGCAATTTTTTCCTCGGTAGAGGTGTACGATACGATGTATAGCTATTTCTCTTTGAAGTTTTCTTTGTACCAAAAGGAAAAGATTATCTTTGACTTTACGTGGGATGAATCATATCAAGTAGTTAGCGAACAAGCTCTTGTAATTAATTTATCATAGCTTTTACCCGAAAATTAAAAATCTAACAATAAAAATAATATATAACGAGTAAATAAAGCTACACTAAAACACGTCTGATATTATATTTATGTAGAGTTTTTTGTTGTTGTTGAGGATTGTGTAGAGTTGTTTAGGTAAGGAAAAAGCAAGATTGGGGATGGGGTGGGAAGATAAGTAGAAGAAAGGGCGCCAATCAATGAGGGATAACGCTATCATCAAAATATCAAATGCCAAATCAAGAAAGAGGCACACGTGGCAATCTGTGGTTAAAAGGGGAGAGTGATGGTGGCGGGCATGGTGACCAGGTTCAGTTGTCAAGGACAAATTATCAAGACTGGACGGTGTCGTTTTGCGTGTTTTTTTTCATAAGTATGCAGGGCGGGGCCCACACACGCTTATGTTGTCTTGGGGTATGACACGTTGGTGTTTTGCCTTTCCTTGTTATTGTTGGAGACCAAAAAAGAGACTCTCGGTGTTCGAAATTTGAAGAGAATAGGTTTGTCCATGTAGTTTTAGTGCACATTTGGTATTTAGGGATTATATTTGATTTCTTTATTTTTAAAGATTAGTTTGTATTTATATATGGTGTCTTAAATTATATTAATATTAACCCAAATTTGGTGTTGCATGAAATTAGAGAGTAATTTGTTTGATTTATAGTTTAGAATAATGGTGTTATCTAAGGATGACCTATTTAAGTACCTATAATAACACCGTCTAAAGAGGCCAAAATGAAAACAAGGTGTTACGTAAGCTCATTTATTTTAGTACCTAATAACATCAAACATAGTACTAACTAAATTGGACTCCTTATTTAGCACAGTCTCATTTAGTCTCATGAAACAAACATGCACTTAGAGCATCTCTAACAGCTTCCCTAAAATTTCTCTATAATGAGGAAGCAAAAGTTAATGCTTCCAGCAATTTTTCTTCTTCAACTCCAACAGATTCTCATTTTGGAGATTTCATGATCATTCCCTAAATTCTTCTATAAAATTATAAAGTTTGCTGCAAATATGGGGAATTTGAGTTTCTCTCTCCTCACATTCCCCATTTTGGAGAAAATTTTAGAGAATCTGTTGGAGCAAAACACTCAAAATCTTCTCCAAAATGAAAAAAATTAAGAAAATTGGAAAGCTGTTGGAGATGCTTTTAGCTTCTTGTTTTGCTTTTGTCACTTGTTTTGTAAAGTCATCAAATTTATGTGTTGATGAATATGTTGTCAAATATATGTATGATCTTATGTAGTCGCTCAAGTAATTACTTGATTGAGCTCATCAACATTAACATGACTTTATTTTATCATGCACATAGGTTAACCAATGTCGAGATTTCATCTATAACCTGAATATATTATATTGATGGTCACAACAGAGGTCGCGACTCGCAAGAGATCTTATTATCTAGCTGACATTAACATCGATTGGAGTCTATGAAACTATCATTTTACTTCTTATTATATATAAGCTGCAATTCATTAGTTTTGATTACTGTCACGCTATTTAATGGCCTCTTTCACCATGATATGACATTTGCTAGTTAGGCTAAGACGTGTAGTTAGTATGTATGTGGGTCCCATGGGTAGTGCAATTCTCTGGTATATGCTTCCGTATACACTTCAACATTATTTTTGTACTACATAATGAAATATGCATGTGTAATTTGAAGAACTATGTTACTATGGATTAATTTTTCTCTCCCTCTAGAACTTTATAGAGTTTTTACTTTTAGTCCATTTTACAATAACTGAATCTATAGGTCGTTGGCATCAAATAACCTAAACAAAGAATAGTTTTGGAATCAGAAGCAGCGTTGCCCACTTGTTTTCTGCTGGGTCCGGCAACGGTGTCAAGGACCAGCCTTGAATAGGTGCAGGTTGTGCACCGGCACATGACCCTATCATATGAGAATTGGCCTTGGCTCGGGCCACCAAGAGTTAATAAGCTCACATAATTTGTCAAACTACAACGTATAAATTTAATAGTATTCGTGTACGGGAAATTTGAAGGAGGATCAGATTGACGCTGACTCTTCTTATTTGAATAAAGACAATCTTGTTAGCTTATGTGAATAAAATTAAAAATAAAATAAAATTCTTATACAAGTTGAACGTAAAACAACTTATCTTAGGCCATCTCCAGCAGAAGAGGGCTATATTGGGGCCATGTTTATAATTTAGCCCTTAAAAATATTATTTTTTATTCATAGACTTCTAAATAATCTCTAATAAGAGAGGGCCAAAGTTTAACTATTTCAAATATTTTATGATTTCACATTATACTTTTTAATATTTTTCACTTTAAATACAAATATATTATCATATTGTATCACATACGGGTAGGTACCGTATAATTTCTCACTTATAGATTTATTTTATTATAACATTATTTGAATTTGGACCAAATTACTAATATTTAAATTAATTATTATATTAATAAAATAAGATATTAACCATATGAATTTTGAGTTAAGAGAATTTACTGGTAGTAATGAGATGAGAATGAAATAATCCAATAGAAAGTTGACAATTGTCATTATTTGAGTCTTCATCAATCACCAACATGCATAATTTTAGTTTTTTAATTTGATTTGGGACCACAATTTGGTTTGGCCTGGGCTAGCCAAAGGACTATGTCTGGCCTTTTTATGACCCTTTGACCCTCTTCTCAGTTCTTGTTGGAGATCAAAATAAGGCCAAAATTTAGGATTTGGCTCTATAGCCTCTATTACTGGAGATGACTAGGGCTGGGCACTTAGTATCGGAATCTCGATCCCGTACCAGTCTCGTCCCGAAAGTTAGCGGGATGGGACGAGATGGGTTTTGAAAATGGCAATCCCGTCCCATCCCGTTATGGTAGTGTTGAAACGGGACGGGACGGGATTGGGACTATCCCAAAAAATCTCATCCCGTCCCGTAATATTAGAATACCTGATTTTAATCATTTTATATACAAAACCATCCCCCCACTGCAACACACACATGCTCTTCTCTTCTCTCTCTCCCACGCAGATCCACCCAAAACAAAACAAAAAACAAATAGAAACCCCCAACAAACAAAACCTTCTCCTTCTCCGCCTCCAACCTCCTCACCTTCCTCTTCCTCTCCTTCCTCATCTTCTCCTTCCGCACTGTCGTCGAAAATGGCACCCACCTCCTCACCGTCTTCATCGATCGCGACCCCTCCCTTAAGTCCCTCCTCTCCCGCCTCGACCTCGTCGCCTCCAGATCTTCCCCCACCCCCGCAGACTCCTCCTCCTCTCCCGCCTCGACCTCGCCGCCTCCCGATCTTCCCCCACCCCCACAGACTCCTCCTCCTCTCCCGTCTCGATCTCACCGCCACCGCCCCTTCCTCCACCTCACCTGCATCGGAACCCTCGACGACGACTTCTTCTATGGCGACGACGACGATTCCCGCTCCGTCGACAACCTCTTCGGCTCCTACCGCAAAGCCCCTATCTTCATCTTCTCCCACTTCTCCTCCTCCTTCTCCCACTTCTTCTATGCCGAAATTGATGACAAAGATGAGAAAGATAATAATTCAGAGATGGATATTTTAATTATTTTTAGGTTTTTTTCTTTCTGAGGGTTAATTTTTCGGGATCCCGATCTAGTCCCGGTCCCGTCTAGGTTCCAAACAGGACCGGGACGTACATGACAGATTTCTAAAAACGCATTCCCATCCTGTTCTTTTATTTTCGGGACGGGATGAGATTCACCAAATCCCGACTCATCCCGTCCCGTGCCCAGCCCTAGAGATGACCTTAGAGTGGAGATTAGCTAGTGCCAGAAAGTAGCAATAATTTTGAAGGCAAAGCAACTAAATTTGTATTTGCTGTTGCCTGTAGGCACTCCTTCAAGTGTGAAGTCTTTAAAGACCTCAGTTCTGGAAGGTTTGACCCCGACATCTGTGGGTTAGATGAGACACTACTTATTTGAAGGTACCTTTATTATTAGAACTTGGAAGTAGTCACTTTGTCCTTCCAACCAATTGACTTGTCTCTCTTCTCTATCTTGTCCTGATTGGCTAACCATTGCAACAATTTCAAAGGATTAACATTGGAAGGAAAAGAAGCTTGCTTCAAACTTTTTTTCTTAATGAGAAGTCTTGCTTCAAACTAAATCTTGGTTGAGATTTAGTTTGTAATCCAATTGAAATTGTTTTACTGGGACATATCGTCATTAACATGAGGTAGACGAGCAAGACCATGCATATTGGCAAACCAACCGAAGGGAAGATAGGCCAAATACAAGGTAACAACCCAACCACTTTACACGTTGGATTTCAACAAATTCTCATTGACCTGTTAGTGCTAAATATCAGCACAAATACTTTCAGAATGAGAAGAACGAATGGCACAGTTTGCCCAGACCATGAAATGAAACAACTCGATTAAGTTCAACAGTTGAAGAAACGTAGCCAGCAAAATAATGAAATAAATGAAACAAAATGAGAGGAACATCAAATGACAGATATGTGAAAGGTTAATTTTAGCTGACATTTAAAACAAAAGGATACTAGGCTTTCAACGCACAGAATCAATTCTACAAGGTTCCCGTAACAACTAAGCTTTCAAAAAAGCTTTGCTCTTAGTTCTGCTGCAACGGCATCAATGAAATCTTCCGTGTTCAAGTAGTGGTTCCTAGCAAGTCTGCACCCACATAAACATGTGATTAATATCACTGTCCATGACCAAGGATGAAGAGACAACAACACAGTAATAGATACATACTTAGGTCCATGTACATTTAGCGCAAGATCCTTGGTCATTTTCCCAGATTCCACAGTTCCAATACAAGCTGCTTCCAGCTTCCGAGTGAAATCCAACAGTTTAGCATTGTCATCCAACTTTGCTCTGTAAAGAAGATTTTCGACATAAAACTTTTATGATACAACCTTGAAAAACAAAGAGAACTTGTCACCAACATGGAAACGAACTTTACGGAGTACCTGTGTGCAAGCCCTCTTGTCCAAGCAAAAATAGAAGCTATGCTGTTTGTGCTGGTTTCACCTCCATTTTGGTGGACTCTATAATGGCGAGTAACTGTACCATGGGCAGCTTCAGCTTCTATAGTCTTTCCATCTGGGCACACCTACACTCGTGAAAAACTCTGGTAAATGAAGAACAAGGATACGGAGTGTTTATTGAAACTCTGATGGAGAGGAATGTGTGGATAGGAAAGAGAAAGCAGACATCAAAACAGTTATAGCATACCAGTACTGAAGTCATCAATCCAAGAGATCCAAAACCTAGAATGCAACCAAAACTTTGAAACTATAAGTTGGCTTAAATGATGTTAAACATTAATTAAACGAAAGTTGCTAGATGTCTTTCATTCAAACCTTGGGCTAAGAAGTCACTTTGTACATCTCCATCATAATTCTTGCATGCCCAAACAAAACCACCTTCACTTTTAATTGCATAAGCCACCATGTCATCGATGAGACGATGTTCATACCTTTCAATCCAATCATATAAAGTAAATAAAAAAGCAATAGACCTAAAAATCCATCGTCGGAGAATGCAAAATCACCAAGTTCCTCACCATATGCCAGCATCTTCATACTTGGACTTCCACTTGGCTTCGTATACTTCTTGAAATATGTCCTTGAATCTTATCTCAGGAGCAAATAAGGGTTTAAGAAAAAGAAAAGGTTTAGACATAGGATCTTAGAGAATTGTAAACAAAATCTAACATATTTATAGCAGGCCAGTAAAGAATATGCATACCTTCCATCATACTTTTTAAGAACAGTATTTTTTGTGCTAAGATAAAGAGGCCATTTTTTCTCATAAGCTCTGGTCATTGAAGCCTCTGCAAAAGCACGGATTGACTGCGAGTACACAGAAAAAAAAATATACACAAAAAAATAAAAATCAAAAATCAAAAGGCTTACTCCCGAGCTGCCATAGAGCAACTGTTTCAATTAGAACACTAAAGATTAGCAAATCAAACCTCAACAATGTTGCACATAGCAAGTGCTACTCCCCCTTCTCCGGTAAAGTTGTACACTTCCAGTTCGGTCTTCTCATCCTTTCCATCTGGAACAGCAAACATTCCCAATCTTTCTCAGTAGATCCATATTAAACCAAGCAAGCAATAAGAGAAGAAATGAAAGGAGAATGGTTTCTTTACTCGATGCAAGTTTTAGTTTGTGTTGAGAACAATTATCAATTAAAGCAATCTATATACATAATCCTGTGTTATATTATGCATTCACGCACACTTGTTATTTACCAAACAACAATTTCAGTTTCCCTGATCCTTTGATGACTAAATCAACTGCTCGATATTGATCACCGAAAGCATGTCTTCCGATGCATATTGCCTTTGTCCAGCCTGAAATCAGCAAGAATCAGCAATATGGTTCTACTACAACTAAACAATAGACATAACAGGAAAAGACAATACCTGGGATAAGTCGAGGAACGTTCTTGCAAATAATCGGTTCTCTGAAAACAGTTCCTGAAGAAAGCCAGCAACCCTTGTAATTTACCCATGAAATTTTCAAAAGATAATCCTACAGCTTCAAGTTCACTAACCATTCAAAATGTTCCTAATAGTCACATTGGGACTCCTCCACAGTTGCTTCAAGTTATACTCCTTCATGCGATTTAAATCTGTCACATTATAACCCCAATATTATGTTTGTTGTGTTCCTTACTGTGAATTAGAAAATATTGATGTGCTTGTGAAAGCGCTAAACATGGAGTTCAGAAAGTGTATACCTGTCGATACAGTGGCGCATTTGATTGCTACATTGTACCTAAGATATATACCAAGTCTTAGAATTTAGAAATGCAACATGAACAGCAGAATAATATAAGAAAGTCAAAAAGTTCCTGAGGCTGCTTTCTTACTGCACAATTTTGAGAAAAATATTTTGAAACTTAGGTGGAGAATAAGACCTACTTAAGAGTTGCCTCTGCACTTTCAACAGTAACTTTATCATCAGTGGCATCACGATTAGGAAGACCAAGGTCAAAGTACTTGATGTCCAGATCCAAAAAGGGGAAAATAAGCTACAAATGTAACAAACAAAGAAGAGAT
>NC_020491.1:21055955-21068491 GCF_000184155.1 Fragaria vesca subsp. vesca
ATATATATATATATATATATATATATATATATATATATAATCTAGAGAAGACCTTCTTAAACTCTTAAAGTGAGGATGTTTTTAGTTCTAGCATGTATTTTGATAATCAAAACCACCCATTCCCTACTTACCCACATATGAATACTACAAAAAATTAGCCAAAATGAAAAATGTTTAGAGAACTAAGAGTAAGATCAAAACACCTTATCCTTAATTGATCTCCAGAAAATTCGAGTCATCTCATCTCCTGCACCAGATAACAAAAGACTAATAGTATGAGAGAGGAAACTAAAATTTCTTCAACCATGTACACAGAGTAGGACATTTGCAAATTTGGATTGATTATGTATGAAGTCTATAAGCGTGTTGTGCCCAGACACTATCAGGGTCCATTCCATTTCCCAAAGATCAAGAATATTGACATATACGGGTGAAATTAAAACTTGAAATATATCTTTTCGATGACTCGTCAAAACCATAGTACATTTTCTTGATAAATTTTTGAATAAATGATCAACACTGTAATCGTTTCAGGCATAACGAATCTATACTCAGATTCTCACCATGTAATTGTGAAATAAACGATCAACACTGTAATCGTTTCAAACATAATGAATCTACACTTAGATCCTCACTATGTAGTGAATACACAAATTGATCGCAAACAATGATTTAGAATTTATGCAATGCATAAATCTAGTGAATTGCTTGACCAGTCCATTCATTCCATCAACAAATGCTCAGCCAAATTGCATATGGTCTCCAAAAATTCTGGTCACACATGTTTTCAAAATAACATAGATCAAACACTGATAAAGTAATCTAGGGTTCACATCTAAAACCAATTGACAATAGATAGAGTGCCCCAAATGTGGAATTTATAACTCAACAAACACATTCTGCATTGCAGAGATAATTCTTTTTACATTTCTATTAGCATGTTGAAGAGTCATGCTCCATCTAGATAGGCTAATTGGTCATTTACTTTTGTACAGTGCTATCTTGCCAAGCAATAGCAGGTATGGAAAAAAGATCATTCATGGTGATTAGCCAGTCCAAAGTGGAAATTCAGAAGATTTCTAAATCCACCACCATCATTTTCATAACTTAAGCTTAGTATTACAATCCTAGTTTAGGGTTGTAATCTGGCAAGTGGCAACAGTCCTAAATAATATCTCAAAGCTTGAGGATTGTAGTTTGGTAAAAAAAATATGACTTAAGGATTGAAAGACAACAAGGGTCATAGAAAGGCAACAAAAGCTAATGATTCAGCCCTACACTGACCAACAAGAAACGGATCATTGGCACGTCTTATACTCATATCAGTGCCAAAGCACAACCTTGTGCTGCAAGACATGGAACAGATCAATGGAGTAGTTGAGCTTGCTAAGTACAAACCAAGTCAAGAAGGAGCCGGTGGACCAAGAAAACCTGACCAACCTCGCTATATGTGCCCTAATTTTCACTAAGCTAGCAATCACCATACATAGATCTTGTACTAAGCTTTTAATCACACCATCATTGAACTGTATTGCACATTAGTACGTGCTCATAGCAAATTGTCTAAGCATATGCAGATGTAATGTTTTAACTCAGAAAAGAAATATACAAGAAGTACTCTCAATTTTTTTTGTTCTTTACAAGTTTTATCACTTAGAAGTTAACTACTAGAATATGAAGTTACTAATACAACTCTGAATCAGATGAAAGTGCTCACCGTCCATCTCAACAATGGGGTTGGCGACCTTGATCTTCTCAAACGCCATTGTTTCTCTTGGCCGACAGGTAGAGAGTTGCTCAGGGATTTTGAGTTATGACTAATGAATGATTGGTCATGTATTATTATGATTACGGTGGTTGGCTCCAAGCCAAAACCATGTGTCAAATGACAGGGTGGACTGGTGGAGAGACCTAACTTGTTTTCGTTGACTGAAACAGAACTGGGAAGAAAATGGTGAAGACCAATAATGTTACAGGTTTGCTTGCAAGTGTTTAAAGATATTGATCGTACTAATTTCAACCCCTCGTTACCCATTTCAATGTCAATCTTTTTTGAGAGCCTATTCTAATATAAGCTACCTTTATTTGTACCCAACTGAACAAATATTTACTTAAAGTCTTAACAAACAATATTATTTTAGGACTATTTTGCCCTCATTCCTTAAAACATGCATAGAGAGAGAAAATTTGGTCGAAGCCTCACCGAATTTCGGTCACTGGTGACCGCAATCTTGCTGGCGGTCGTCGGAATCTCACAAGATTTTTTTTTAAATGTCATCGGAATCTTCCCGGAAGTCGGAAATCTCACCGGATTTATTTAAAAAATGTCACCGAACCTTGCCAGAAGCATATCGCATCATTGCTGAAGTTTAATTAAGGGACAGTAATGATGAAAAATGTTTTACTGGGGGGCAATAAACTTTTACTGAGATTTTACTAGTGGGCAGCAAACTTCTACTAAGGTCAATAAAACCTTATTGGAGGGCAGTAATGATGAAAAATGGGTTACTGGGGGTCTACTGAGATTTTACTGGGGGGGGGGCAGTAAACTTCTACTAAGGGTCAATAAAAACTTATTTAGGTGCAGTAATGATGAAAAATGTTTTGTTGGGGAGCAATAAAGGGTGGAGTAGATGAACAGAAGAATCCAGGTGGAGTGGATGTCCAAAAACAAATATGAGAAGAGAAGACCATAAGGCCACTTGATGCACATCAGTGAGATATGAAGAAATTAAACCAAGTTTCTGATGCATTACAAATCATTTGACAACTATCCAATAGATCCATGTCTCACTTACCTGGATATCCATGCCTCACTTACAATAGATCCATGGATTACAATAGATCCATCAAACATATAGGCAACCGAAACAACATGAGGAACCTTCCAATCATCGAAACGACAAGCTAACATACTTGCTCGCATACTCTTGAGCAATCTCCATAGTGTACTCCGACGTAGCCTTCATCATGTTGATATTGCCTTCGTGAGTTAGATATGGGTGAGCCTAAGGTTAGATCAGAGTAGAAGATCGGCGAAGATCTCCGGTATAGCCTTCAGTATGTTGACATCGCCTTCGTGAGATAGATCTAGGTGAGCCTAGGGTTAGGTCGGAGCAGAAGATTGACGGAGATCTTCGGCGTAGCCTTCTCCATGTCGGTGTAGCCTTCTTGATCGGCGCTGGAGGAAGAGGAGGAGGAGGAGGAGGAGAGAGAGAGAGAGAGAGAGAGAGAGAGAGAGAGAGAGAGAGAGAGAGAGAGAGAGAGAGAGAGAGAGAGAGAGATTGATGAGATTTGTGTGGGTATTAATTATACAAAGGGGTAATGATGTCTTTTTAATCAAAATCATTGAAATGAGTTTCATGAAAGGATTTTCATTCAATTGGGCTCTAATTTAATGGTTTTTGGGCATTTGGGCATTTTCCCTTCATTTTATGGATTAATGATTTTCTTTTCCAAAACTTAAACATGATAAACTCTATAGAACAGTAAGCTTAAAATGTGGCGGTAATGTGCCCAGTAGTCAATACATGGCCACAAAGTCAACTTGATTACAATATCGAACTCAACAGTTTACCTAGAATGTTATGACAACCATACTTGCTCACTCAAAAAAATATTAACAAATGTAAGTTAAAATAGCTATATATTAGAAGGTAGTACTAGTGATATCCAATTCCGTTGAAGCATCAGGGCGTTTCAATGTGATAGTTCTATGTTCTTGCTCAGCTCCTCTAGCTTCTGCATCCTCAACCTCTCACTCTCAGTCAAAAGCTAGTAAGCGGAGTACAACAAAATGGAAGAAGAGTCACCAAGTGATTAAGAAAGGGATATAGGAACTAACTTTGGGGCATTTGAGCTTCAAGGATTTACCTCCATCATTGTGGTTACAAGTTGAGCCTTTTCTTTGTTCTTTTCATTGAAGCTCTCCAGGGCTTCCTTGTACTCTTTTTCCTGTCGCAAACAATACCAGGTTTGTTCAGTTGTATGTTAGAAAATATTGGACTTTAACACTATTACATAAATACAATTGATTTGGCTAAATACAAATAACAAGAAATACATGAATATAACTCTATTTCTGGTTATTTGTTAAGGTTATATCTCTTAACAAAAGTAGGAAACTCATCTTATTAATTACCTGATTAATCTTAGGAGTTGTGATAAGCTTTAGATTCTCTTAATAACTATTAAGCAGGTATTGGACTCCTAATGGGATGAGTCTCTTATCTACTTAACTGGCCGATAAATATACAAGGAGAAACCCCTGCACTCAACACGCTTTGCATTCAGTTTAGCCCCGTACTAACGCTCTCAAGTGTTGACGTGCAAAAGGCTTAACTCTTGGTTCTAGTGCAGCTGCTATTGCAAGAAGATGTCGAGCTCAATGAACCAGTCCTCAGGTGTGTATTCTAGCCTCTCTAGATCAGTACTTCCATATGGTATTTGGTGTGTGATTGTGTTTGTGTTATTATGCTATTCAGTTTATTATTTGTTCAGTCAAATATGCAAAACACCTAATATTGTATTCATTTTGTAACTGACTTGTTTTGTTGTGAATGAGTAGGTGAAACCGTGAAAGTACATTTTCAGAAAACAAAAGAGAATGTAGCACCTTCTTCTGGCAGCCGAGTCCCAAAGGCTTCAGTTCTCGGTTTACCATGTCGATTTTCTTCCTTACATTTGCAAGTTCCTTCCTATTGGGATCTGACAATGCTTCGAGCTCCTAAAACATTGTAAATTTATTGTATGTAAAATAAGAAAAACATGTGGAAAAACCATGTTATGATTGTTATCATGTAGCATTTGAACTAATAAAATATTAACTCTCAAGCACATAATGACTTCTGAAAAAAAGACTTCTGAAAGTGTCAGTAACAACTCTAATGCTAAATTATAACAATAACCATTTCACAAGAAAAGATAACCTAAAGGCACTAAACACAAATCGACAAGTGATAGCAGAAGATATGCTACCAGCTACCCTCTATTTATAATGGGTTAATTTTTTGAACTTACTTCCCAAATTTGTGCCAAGCGCCTAGTTTCTTCCTCAGCACGACCTAATTGAAGTTCAACCCTCTCTTTCACTTCCATCTTCTTCCTCTCAATCTCCTCTTCTCTAGCTTGGAAGGTTGATATGGCCAGTCTCGAAGTCTCTTCATCCTCATTCTCCTCCATTGATAGCCTCCCGCTGCTGCCATTTCCCCCAAGGCTCTTCATTTTCTACTTTTGTCACAATTCCAGTAGCACTTCCTACTTCCTCTTATTGTACCTTCTCACATTGCTTTCGCTTCAAACCTGTCTTTCTCATCCCCTTTTCTGGTAGTCCTCTCTTCCCTACTTGCTTCCTTTTGACAAGACCTCAAGAGAAAGCAAGAGAAGCAAAAGATAATATCTGAATTCTGAAAGATGTTTCTGCCTCTACATATTTATCAATCATATTACCTATCCAAACACCAACACAATAAAGAAATACCTTGATTTAGCGGTTTAGCTGGAGTCTTGTGATCCCATCTCACTAGCTCAGAGATGGATTAGGTAAGAAAACTATTGCACACATAGCTCAACATTGCTTTGAAGCAATAGCAATAGCAAGTGATTCAAGGCTGGACAGTTTGTGCGTGCTACTTTACAGCCATGACCATACTTTACACACACGTCCTAGAGAAACAAGCTGACAAAAGCAAGACTAGACTGCTACCAAAAAAAAAAACACTTAGAAAACAGAGACCCAAATTTGCAGAAGTTCGAGAGAATTGCAAGGACTACAAACGTACTCAGATAGTTGAAACAATTGAACTGAAGACAATAGTGGCAGGGAGGTATTTACCGTTCTCCTCTACCGTATTCCCGCAAAGATGGTAGAAATCACAACTTACACCTTCTCCACTCATCATTCCAAGCTAATGTGTTGTGGAATTACCAACCTCACTACAGAAACTAGTCTTCAACTTAATGATTCTCATTAGAACCCCTCCCCATACGGGCGTAGCAAGAAATGCTTGGTAAAACATTCTTGTAGTTCAGATGAGGTTCGGACCTCCACTTGTCTATGGTTCACAAACACATACATGCATTGCAAGAAACGATGAGTTAATCCCCTAATTCAAACAAGATCTGTGCCACCCCACCACTTCTCAGAAGTATGGTTCTTGCCTCTTGCCTCCCTCCCACCTCGGGCTCGCCATTCATTGAGCGATCCCATCCTTTTACTTCCTATACTTCCAAGACTAAAGGCTACTCGCTCAATGGCACACACAGACACACTTGCCTATAACAATAATAGCAATTTCGCAAAGATATTGAATTATCAAAAGGAATGAAACAACATTTTTACAAAGAACATAAGGCAGGGTCAACCTGCTTTGCGAAGATTGAAAATAATTATAGCATTTTCACAGAACATGTGACATGGGAGAATTTCAAAAGGAAAACCTATCTTTTAGATTCCTCGAGGAAAATCGTTCTCACAGGATTATGTATTGCAAATGACAAGCATTTAGAAAATGCCACCATCACATGCATATCTTTAAAAGGGAATAAGAACACAAAACACTGAGAGCAGACAGTGATTGATGATAACATGTCTGCTGAAAGCCAAATTGGAACATAATCAGGATGGTCAAGGAACTGAGACGAAAAAATCACCAGAGCAACACTCTATTGTCATTCACACCGAATTCAGGATGCTAGGCTACAAACTGAAGACAGAATCAGGGTACAAATGGAATATCTTTGAAGTATTCATGCTCAAGAGCACTCCTGGCTGTAATCCTTTAGCTGGGATCCAAGCAGAGCATTTTCTGAAACCAAAGAGAAGAGATGCTTTAAAAGTAAACATTCTGTGTATGAAAAATCAGACCAAGACTACAAGTTACTAGAAGAAACTAACTATATGCAGATGTAATATGGTCAGCACCCTCTACTTCCAGGCTCTACCAGAATACTTTCTTTTCTTGTTTTCTAAAATTGAATGTTAAATTTCACCCAAAAAAAGTGGGTGATCTCAGGAACAAGGAGAAAGGGAAATCTACTACAGAACAAATTTGTATATACAGTACTCAAGGCTTATGGCCCTATCATCTTGTCTCCCAGTTGGAACTCAAGGGCTCCCAGTATACCAGAACAAACTACTAAATCACAGAGGTACAGAAAGCTTTTTAAATAAGTTACACAAAGAAGATTCAAGATTTGAAACTAGAGTTGCCGAGCCCTGCAAACACAAAAAGTTGAGAATTCAAAAATTATACAGCGCACCCGGAATAAGCACCGTCCATTTTGACGCGTGGATCAAGGACGTTAGTGAGGCGAGTGAGGGGGAGAATGGGTGTGCATCCATCTTCAATGCAGTCCGTCCTCATAATGACTTTTCTGGTTTGGCCCTTCCTTGCCGGATTCTGGGTTCGTTTTTGTCTCCAGGAAGGAGATGGAGGCGCTCCGTGAAAAAATCCAGAAAAGAGGTATTAAGGATTCGGGCTCGACTCAAGGAAACAAAGACATAGAATTGAAGAAGAAGAAGAAGAGAAGGGGAGAGAAACCCTACCCAACGCTGTTCTTCACTCGCCGGAAAATGAAGAACACAGTGAAGCAGCCTTGAATTTGATCTCCATTGAATTGGGTTGCATGTGTGATATATGGACTGGGTTTTGTAGAGTGGAAGAAGAGAAAGAGTTTGGTGGTGGTCTCGCCGTCTGGGGTGGCCGGAATCTGGCGGAGAGAGAGAGGAGGAGGAGAGAGAAGCGGGTTAAATCTCGAAATAGGCTTTTGACCGAGGTGGAGGTGGACGTGGGCGTGGTGGTCGGAGAATGAGGCGGCGAATTTACAGAGGTCGATGGAGGAAGGGAAAGAGTGCTGGATTTGGGAAGGGATTTGAGGTTAGGCAATAAATTGGGAAGACAGCATTCAATTCGGAGGAGAAGAGTAGAAGACCATCGAAAAGGAAAACAAAAATTGAAGGAGATAACGAGGCTATTTCATTATTATCCTTATTATTATTATTATTGTTAAATCTAAACATTTGAATTTGTGTTTGTTGATCTCAATTAGACCAAACCTGTTTGGGGTTTGTGTTTCTGTTTATGTAGGTGTTTGGGTTTAAATTTGGAGTTTAGGGTATAAGTATTTAAAAACATTTCTGAAAATTTTCCATTTCTAAAAATATTAAAAAACATTTTAATTCTAAAAATTCCACCATCCGATGTAGTTATGGTAATTAATAAGATCTATTGAAAAAAAAATCATCTCGTTTCGGATTCGTTAGGCCCCCTATTGAACTGGTCAACATAACTTCAACATCATTTTTTAAAACTCGTATATACGTGATTTAGAAACTCATGAAGCAAGTCCAACAGCTTCCTTATATTTTTACATAATAAGGAAGCAAAACTCAAAATCTCTAAAAAATTTGTATACCAAATCCAACAGTTTCCCTATTTTAAAGATTCAAATATTTATTACAACAAACAATCCTCATTTATTACAATATAGGAAAGCGTTGGACTACGCCGTAGTACCGAACGCCATGAGTGGGTCTGACCACGTGGCGGCTTTTTATCGGCGCAGATGACACTTGAGGGACGTCGATGGAATTTCGCATATGACGCTCATTCCCGTCGTCATCGTTGCCGTCTAGGTTAAAAGCGAAGGGCTTTATGGAATCGCCGGTGAGGTGAGAAGGAGGGTAAATGTGACGCTGGCGGGAGATCTGCCACGTCTCTGCCATCGCTTGGGTGAAGAACGGGTGAAGGTAGAGTAGATCGTGGTGAAATCGATGAATTTATGAATTAGGGTTGAAGCTGGAAACTGCACGCAGATCCTGCGTATTCCCTCTTGAGGTAAGAGTTTAAATCCATAAGTTGCAGCACTGTGTCCCCTGGTTTCTGTTCATGTTTTTGAGTTTTGATTATCAGCCGGATTCGAGTTCATGAGTCAGGAACATATGTTTGCTAAGCCTGTCAGTTAAGTGAATGTTTAGTTTAGAGAGAATCGAACCCGAAAGTATTTTTTATCAGCTGTGATGTTCACTCCTTGATCTAGAATCGTATATGTAAATCCACTAACAGTATTGAAATAACAAGCTGCCTATCCAGATGTTAATCCCACAAAGTTTGCAGAGATATCTAGATCTCTGTTCATCCATTTCCATTGGTAGCTAAATTGCAATAGTTCTAGCTTTATTCATGGGCAACAGTCAGAAAAGATTTAGCTGGTGAGCGCTCTGTACTGTTTAGGCGTTAGACCGTAGCTTGTACGCATGATTATCATTTTCACCCATCATCATGGTAACTAGAACCTTGCACATCTTCAATTAGAGGAAAACTGATGCAATTGTCTTGTTCCAGTATCAATCGAAGATTATTGTCATATTTATACTAGATGAGATGCCTGCACTTTGCTGCGGTGTTTTTGCTTGTAAATGAACTTGAAGAATTTTTAGTGGTAACAGAACTTGAAGAATATTTAGTGGTAACTGAACTTGAAGAATTAGACACATGAAATATTGATGTTTTAAGTTTTTTGTGATACATATTGGCTGATGGAATATAAGCATGAACCTAATGAAAACTTGGTTCATGTTCTAACTCTGCCTTTACCAAAATTTTGATGTAGGTTGCCTCAACTCCAATGCCTCGTGTGTACCAGAAACAAGATGGTAGGCTCTCATATAGTTTAAAGAAAGAACAGGTATTTCCGAGTCATGCTTTTGTCTGGCTTCACTCTTTCAGTATGCATATAGTTGTCGATCATGTACAGTGATTCTGGAACCAGCCAATTTTTCATACCAAAATCTGTAATCAGCTATCATCATTGGCTACTGGTTGTGATTACTCAAAATTTAGGTTATATTGATGAAATAATAAATTTAGGTTCTGTTGTCCAGGAATTGTCTGAAATTTGTTTGAAAAATGAGGCCATATTATGTAGTTTTGTACTGTTATATAGTATCTGGATCTTTTCTCTATCAGGGACTATTTTGTTTTGACTGTGTCGGGTAATAATTGATTTAAATTGTAGTGGATAGCCAAGTTGGTGGATGAAGATGGAACTATCTGGTGCTCTTAACCTGATTTAAAATACTGCACGCTGAACACTGTTGTAGACTTTTTTATGGCTAGGCCAGAAGCTTTAGGAGTAATTTGTGCTGGATATGAGTGCTTTTTTGGATATTAGAAAGTTATTAGCCTATACATTTCTCAAAAACTGGTGCTCTTACATTTGATGCTGCTTAAATGTGCTCTTTATTATAGATGTCTTAAGGCTGCCTATATATATATATATATATATATATATATATATATATGTGAGTGCATTTATCTACATGTAAAAATCTTTGGTATGTTCTTGAGCTTTCCTTTTTTCATTATGTTAACCTAGTGATAAAATGATATTTTCTTGTCAGAGAGTTCCAGTCACAAAGTTAATGAGGGGGTTGTGATCCATCTAAATCAGAAGAAGTTAGGCACTCTCATGACCATGTTGGGGATTCACCTGCAAGAAAAAAGGGTAAATTGTATGGTACAAGATATTTCATCATTAAGAATTTGTCTCATGAGAATATCCAATTTTCCATTGAGAAAGGAATTTGGGCTACCAAGTGATGAACGAACCAATTTTGGAATATGCTTTTCACGTAAGATGGTCCATGTTTCAGTCTCATGCTTCATTTCCCCATATGTGATACTTTATATATAAGCATATCGTTGTGTTGCAGAAATCTGGTAAAGTAATTGTAATATTCAGTGTCAACATGAGTGGATTCTTCCAATGGTACGCACATATGATGTCTGCCGTTGGATGGAGGTGAAACAATGTATGGAGTCAAGTAGTAGAAGAAATCCCTGGGGGCGCAGTTCTAAGGTTAATGGCTGCTATAGCATGATTTCCCTTTCCAACAAACTCTTCATCTCAGGAATCCATTGAATTAGTTCAAAACCTGTTAAAATTAGCACTGTCAGGTTCTTTTGTCTTATAATTTAAGTGTGTTCTGATTACAGCAAGGAGGAACTGAACTTGGTGTGGAAAAGAAAGGGTCTGGGTATTTGAGAATCTCCCGCGTATTCTCTCTACTTGTATGAGAGTTTGAAGTAAGGGAATGTACGAAGGGTTTGCTTTTGTAAATTACTTGAATCTGTTATCTATTATACAAAATGTCATTTTGCAAGGAGAATAAATGCAGACTAGTTAGTGGTAATTGAGTAGCAAACCCAATTTACTGAATCATGTTAATGAGTTAGACACAAGCAAGATGAGTCAAGTGCAACGACTAACTCTGCTGGCAAGTGTCATTTGCATGATGTGGAGTCCCATGAGTACACAGGAGAATTTCTTTGATTCACTAGGTGCTGATTCACAAGCATATAACATATGCACAAGCAATGCTCATTTACCCCAGTACTTTGCCAAACTATACTTAACAAGCTACTTCAGAACGTAGTTTGCCCAAAGACCTTGTACCTGATGGCGATGAGTAACATGAAAATGGTTATAACGAAAGCAGTACAAATTTCTCCATTAAGAGGCTTTTGAAAGATCAGGTTGCAGTTTGATCCTTTATGTTGAAACCAAAGGGGGAATAAGAATGACATACAGAAAGTGCTCTATAATAAGCTAGAATCTGAATGCAAGAAATTAGCTGGTATATTTTGTATTCATTTGAGTTAGTATTCTTAAACATACATCTTGATTGCATGTATTGAGATTTTCCTTCCATCTTTCTTTCCAATGCTGGTCTTCACTGACCAGGAACAAAATAGAAAGAATTATACAAAAATGTGAAACACCTGTTCTGAACCTAATTACAAAATGCCATGTACGCAAATGTTGTCTACAACTTGCTAAGCAGGATTCAAGGATTTCCATGGACATGCAAATTGTCTGAGATAAGGCACACCGGTTTATAATCTTCAAGAAACTGAACTTTTGGTGGGAATAAAATCCTGATTTGCATATTTCTTTAAGCAGCTATCATCTCCTACCCCTTCAGGTATCAAACCAGCTAACTGTTCACATCTAACACATCCAACTACTTCAACACAAGCTTTGCATACATTAGACCATAATTAGTTGAAACAATAAACGCAAGATGTGCCACTAGAAAATGACAAAGTGAGAACAAAACTTTAATGAACATAAACTTTGAATGTCTAACAGTCTTGAAATCAGGTAGTATTGGGGAAACTAGATGTCAGTGATTCCATCCACCGCATGAATTTCCCGATAGAAGTCTTCCATTGCTTTTATTATAGCCTCCTCTGGAACCTTACCAGCAACATGAATCCAAAGACGTCATTCGAAAGACAAACTCTAGTCATTAAAAAAATTTCTATTCCAACTCAATATTTACAATTTTGCATGCTAGACTCATGACAACAACACAACAACAACAACAACAACAAAAAGAACTACATCAAATATGAACCTAAACCGAATCCAAAAAAAAGAAATGAAAAGGCATTGGTAACACTAGTACTAGAAAATCAAGATTCAATTTTTGCAGGGACAGAGATCAAGATCCCACTAAGTACACTATTTTT
>NC_020491.1:21068633-21080653 GCF_000184155.1 Fragaria vesca subsp. vesca
TACAATTAAGCTAGTTGACCAATCTTTTACCTCAAAATTAACACATTAAAATTTGCAGCTTTCTAGTTAAGTTATACCAGCTCTTCCAATACTATAAATCTTCAGGCTCCAATTATCAAGACTAAAATTGAAAATCCAAATCATAAACAATACTATAAATCCTCAAACTCCAATTCTCAAGACTAAAACTTAAAAACCAAATCATAAACATGTTTATACCAAATGGGTATTGGAAATTTGAACTGAAATCAAAGTTTACAAGGCTCAAACCTCTAATAGGCCTTGATGCGTTTGATACCATTGACGAGCACAGACACCCATGACTGGTGCATAGTCAAACACATGTTTCTGTAGTGCCCAGAAGAAGGTGCTCCTCCTCTTCTCGTTTATGTATTGGAAAGAAAGAGTAGCTCACAACCAGTTTTTTTGTTTTTGTTTTTTTTTTTTCAGGCCCCAGACATCTCTTAAAGGCCCTCTGCATCAGCAATCTCGTATGTTAGCGAGATACTCTAAAAGCCAAATTGAATGTAAAACTTGTTAACTATAAAACATATTCATGATTCATCAGTTCATAGACAAAACCATAACTGGGAGTGGATCGGTGGCAATACCCGATTATAATTTGTTTAGTCTAGCTTTCAGTGTTTTGGAGAAATACGCTAGCAAAATCAGGGGACAAACACTTTTAGCGAATATGAAGCTTGCGCAATTCTAATATTTGGAAAGAGAAGGAACCTGAATCAGATTGTATTGGGTTTACGGCGATGGCTACCAGTGATTGGATATGACTCTAATCTCCCCGCAATGAGATTCGTCGCTAAACTCTCTGGACTTCCGATTAAGTCTCCGGACTGTATCTTCAAAAAATGATTCGACTCTTCTCTCTCGACAACGAGTACTCATCAAAAGCATAAGTAATTGGATTCGATAGCAAAACATTGGGAACAATAAGAGGTCAAAATTCAGAGTTTACGAACCCTGATTTGATAAGCTAAACAGATCGATAATAGTCGAAACTTGAAAGAAGATCGAACACAAGAGTAAACCGAGATTGAATTTAGGGTTTGTTTACCTGAGAGATTGAGAAGCAGAGGCTGCGAAATTGGGCAGGACGAAGGTCTGGGTTATCGAATCCATCCAACTAGTGGGAGGACGAAGGCTTAGAGACGCATTTGGGGATCGATGACGGGCAAAATCTCGGTTATGCCCTTCCGTCTCGCAGTAAAATCAGGCCGTTATCCTGGAGGCCTGAAATTACATACTACCCCTCCGTTAACGTCTCCGTCTGCAGTACGGTACTACTCGTGTATTCCAGTTTTTGTCTACAATATAATAATAAGTATAAAAATTTAAAAATTTATTTTTTAGAATAAATTATGTTTTCTTTCTTATCTTTGAGCCTTGAAGAATGTGCAACATTCAATTCTTCTTTCCCTAAATATTTTTAGGGAATCTATAAATATAGGGAAACAAAGCTTCTCTTTCATCTCTTTCCATATTTTAAGGAATGAGATAGGGAAGCTGTTGGAGTGGAAAATGACCTTATATTCCTCAAAATAGAGAAAATCAAAGAATTTAGGGAATCTGTTGGACTTGCTCTTAAATTGATCCTCCTGTGGTTACACTCTCCATAAGGAAGCATAAGTGTTAATAGGATTAACCGTCTCGATCGGGGTCTAAACATTATTGAAAATATATGATTTTTCAACTCTAACCGTATTTATCTATTCCGGTCACATCCTATTTCAGAAATAAAACCCTACCATGAGAACCGTCGTGTTTCCGCAGCTTTGAAGCAAATTGGAACACCTTTCCACAACCAGGTTCCTGGCACACATGCTCCTTCTGACCTTCAACGCTAGTCGAAGGGCGATCCTCACTGTGAAATTCTACAATATGCCTCTTCACGTTACCTTGAAAAGCAAATTCACTCTTACAGTTCTCAATTGGACACTTAAAAGCTTTCCTTGGTGCTGAAGAAGACGATGGTTCAAATGATCCCTTCTTCTATAAGTAGAACGACAATCATCAATTGTGCAAACAAATGGCCTCTGTAAATCACGAACTGAAGTTAATTTATGAACAAATCACTATAACTTAAAGGTTCACATGTACAAGCAATTAAAAATGGAGCTGTACAGTGTGTGATTGAGGGTCACTTGATGGAGCTTCACAGGAGGTCTCCCCCCTGGTACTAGTCCACTCAAGCCGAACCGTCTCGCATTTTGGATTTCTTTGTTTGGGATCCAATACTTCACGCTGTCGAAACAATACTTCTGAGAAGTTCTAATTCCTGCAAAATTTACATCTTCAATTGTTGCAACCAATACAGTAAAGTACATCACAAACAGACAACCATTATTGCAGAGTACACAAGAAAAATCATTCAAACCTCAATAGTAACTCTGCGTGATTGAGGATCACTTGATGGAGCTTCACAGGAAGTCTCCCCCCTGGTACTGGTCCATTTAAGTCCATACCCTCTCGCATTTTGGAGTTCTTTGGTGGGATCCAATGCTTCACGCGGTCCAAACGGTATAGTTCGTAAACGTGTTGATTCCTACAAAAACTCTATCTTCAATCGATGCAAACCATACAAAAACTTCAACAACAAAAATAAGTACAAAAATCTCGGCTGTTTCAAAATCAATCATCAGCAGGATCATCAGACTCTCATACGAGAGGCCACGGATTTCACCAACAATCAGATGCTTTTCCTTCCAATAATTCTCATACAACCAAACATATCAACAGTGTTTCTCCACAGCCAACTTATAAGAACAACCAATTCTCATGATATCTATATAGACAATCAGAATTCAATAAAAACAATACCTCAAGGGAATGACTTTGCATATGCTGCTTATGCAGGTTTCTTGAAACCACATTCTTCACATGTATTAGCCTTCTCCACCTCTACATCATCACTCTTTGCCAATTCCATCTCATCCTACAAAACAAAGAACAAAATATAAATCACAATTCAAAGATCCAAAACCAGAACCAACCCAATTTCAAAATCTACTGTAAACCCAGAACCCTAACTCCTTCAAAATTAAATACCCAATCTATAAAAATCACAACTTTAACGGTCCAAACCAACCCTTGTGCTGAGCTAACATGTGAGAAGCAATCAGAGTCTTCTTGGATCTACAGATTCCACAATTCTTGCAATAATACCGCCTTATGTCTCTGAAAATTGGCCTCGTCTCCTCCGCTTCTCCTTGCACCATCGCCGCAGTACACTCAGATTTAAAGAGGAACTATGAAAATGTCAACAGCCTTTAGCATCCATGCTGGTAAACATAAATATGAACAGCAACATGAAAATATGTAGGACATGAATTGTTTCTTATTCAAACTAGAAGCATTTAATTTCGAAACCTTGGCCGAGAAACCTTACTGTTCAATGAAGCTAAATCCTAGACAAACCTAATAACTGGCAACCCATAAACAACCTAGCGAACAAATTAAAAGGTCTAAGTTCTCAAGAATACATATGTTATCGCTAAACTCTCAAACAAATTCCATTAAGTCATGGAGGGCCCAACTTGGCCAATGCACGTTCCAATTCTTCACTAACCTTAAGATTTGGTATATTCAGTTTTTATGAGATGCTCCCTGCTGTATCATTCACCCTTCTATTGTTTGATATAACTTCATCAATTCATTAGTGTCTTGGACTACAGATTGCGGAAATCTTGCAGTAAAAAATCTTCCTACCGAGCCAGAACCATAAAGTCAATGCAAAAAATTGAACGGTAATGCAGAGACTAAGAAGAAAGCATTATCAATTCTCAACTTTCTTCCAATTTCTGTAGCTCTTGCAAGATTAAAAAGAAAAGGAAAACAAAACTCAATCCTCAGAGCTGAATGGTAACGCAGGGTATCACTACTTTACAAGAAAGAGAAAGCTTGCTGGAACTCATTAAAAGTAACATTTGCATGGTCAAAATTATGAATATATGAGCAGCCGGCCATGTCATATTTTGTTCTCGAATGCACTTTGCACTTTTGAAATTCATTCGCTTCAGACTG
Organism: Fragaria vesca subsp. vesca; assembly: GCF_000184155.1. Classification (NCBI taxonomy): domain Eukaryota; kingdom Viridiplantae; phylum Streptophyta; class Magnoliopsida; order Rosales; family Rosaceae; genus Fragaria; species Fragaria vesca. The sequence goes on from NC_020491.1 coordinate 21,072,672, forward strand.
GTTTTAGTAGTCACTACTTTGCAAGCAGATCAACAATCATATGCACACTCCTATCATGACAACATACCAGCACATAATAAAATAACACAATTAAAGACAAACTGCATTTTTCACTACCTTCCCTTTTAAAAGCCGCTTGTTCTCCTCGTCTAATTCAACTTCCAGCGACTCCAATTAAACTTTGGTAAGCCTAAAAACAAAACGACACAAATGAGCCAGCAAAACTGGAAACAAATTATATGCAAATATTCAAATCTAAACACACAAACACCATGAACACAAAATTGAAAACAGACGATCAATTGCCGGCAAACAATTTAAAAGAATAGTTACCAAATGATCAAAAGTCAAGATCTCATGGTCGTCTAGTGACCCAAGAGTTCATGGTCACCTATCATTGAATCAAATATCAAGGCTTGAGATTAAAAAGCTAAACTTGCATTTATTCAATCTCAATCCTTCATATTAGATTCAAAACCTCAAGGATATGTGTGTCTTTAGTCACCGGAAGAACACCAATCAAGCTTTCTGTCCATTATTGTAGAGTTCATCTATTGACTGTGATCGAATTAAACATCACACACTTCAATGTAGTTAGACTGTTAGAGTAGGTTTTAGTTAAGTTGTCACTGTCATGTAAATCATATTGTAGATTGAAAAGAAACTAAGAAAGTAATACCACCAACAGATCCTAAAATAAAATTTTTGTGGCCTCTAAGGAGGCTCGATAATCTTCCTAATTAACCACTTGCTAACAGTTTAACCACCTCCTAATCAAAATTTGAAAATGAAATTTTGTGGTCCATAACCAGAAAACTGTACTGCTAACAGTTTCATGCTGTTTAGAGACCTGAGACCATGAACATCAATGGTTCAGGATTACTGAGAGAGATTCACACACAAAATGAGTGTTCCATGAAGAAACTTGATCACAAACTAACGTCAATGAATGAAACCTACTAGTATTACTAACTCATAAATATCAATCAGCATACTAAATTCACATCTAACTTAAAGGTCAATCATCATAAAATTATTCAGAATCAAATTGTTCAGATTCTACCTATTTTCTCAAAATGCAGAAAACTAGTCACAGATTGCAGCTACCAAATAGGCTAACTAGTCACAATCTTCAACCTAATGAATTGCCCATTCAATTCCACATAGCCAAATACTCAATTGCTTCCACAATATTGAACACAAATCAAGTAGAATTGCACCAAAACACCACAACAAACGAACAATAAGTCCAAACACGAATTGTACCTGTGATCTATGATTTGTGGAGCTGATCGAGAATCACGCTGCGAGTCAGTAAAGGAGGGAGAGAGATTTACGATCTGAGAATTTGAAATTGAAAACTGACAAGAGAGTTGATGTGAGTTATTTATTAAAGGTTTTTTTTTTTTTTTTGTAAAAAGGGTTTTGAAGTAAGGCTCTGGTTTGCTTGGGGCATGACGAGTTGAGAAAGAAATGAGCAGATTTCAAAAAAAAAAGTGGGTTAGCCGGACCAGACCGATGCTCGAACCCAGAAAGAGATTGCGGGTTGTCGATGAATTGTGATCAACTTGAAAGAAACATGTCAATCTCTTTTTCTCACATTGTCCAATTATATGAGTTGACAAAATATGATAACAGTTTTGAGGTTCAAATAGAACCGCAGCAGCCTCTTTGAAATCCCAATCCATATACAATCGAACAGAGCAAAGTGTCTGCAACTTAGAATGATCATCAAACAGTGGAGTGTGGCTTTGTCCAATTGCTTTCATTTTGAGCTTCTTCGATCTTAAACACCATGCATGCTGATCAAATCTAATTAATACGCCATATATAATTATTAACGGATTATAAACCAAGTAAAGGGTGAGAATCATGAACTCAAACCAATCAGATCAATATATAGCTAACTAGTTAAAACAAGCATCCAGTAACACAAAAGATCACAATTCACCAGCATCGATCTCTACTATATATCATGGGAAACTAGCATTAGTTCATAGACACGCACAGTTCTCGTTCTTTAATTAGAAGATAATAGATAGATGGTACTAATTTCTACTTGATAAGAGATTGATAATTAACAGCTAGCTTCTGAGAATTTCTCGACTAGCAACGTCGACCACCTCCGTCAGCGTGCAGCATTGCATCGATTTCATCCCCATCTTTCATTCCAGACTGCAGAGAGATATGGTCATATATAATTAATTAAGTTGAACTAACTTGTGTGTATCTGTTTACATAGATACATATATATAATTAATATGCACAAACATATATATAAGCAGAAAATTAAGGACTTAGTTAATTGGTTGTTAATTACCTGGAGTGCAGTGAGCTTGGGATTGATGCCTTGCCCGTCATAGAGGAACTTGAAGCTGTAAACGTCGTATTTCCTAGTGTAAACATCAACAAGCTTCTGAAGTGGAGTATGGCGCTTCATCCTGAAGTACATGGTTCTAAATTTCTACACAGACAAGCACAATCAACAAGATCGATCTATCACTATCAGCACCAAAAAATTAAGCAGCAAAACCAATTACTTAATTATTAATTAGCCGATCGATCGATTTGATCTATCTCCTAGCTAGCTGGCTGCATGGCTTAATACATTAACGTACCTGGCTCTTGACCTTGAGGTTGACGTCGGTGGACTTCCTCTCGGAGGCGGCGGCGGCTGGCTTCTTGCCATTGTCTTTGTCTGTGTTCATGAGGCCGGACATTTCTTTTGAGTGAGATCGAGAGAGAATCGAAGTAGATTGATCTGGGTTATATCTTTGCTCTTATGTAATAAGTAGCTGCTCTCGAACTCCACCCACCTCTTCTACTTTCAGGTGAATAATATTAATGCACCTTAGCTTGCATTGGTATGCATTTTGACAGTTGCAGTGTAAATATTTACTTGAAGAAAAGAAAAGGTAGAGAAGTCATGATTTGATTTAACAAGGCAAGCAAGCCCGTCATCTCTTGTCTTTCAGTTGTCTCGATCTGAGAATCTTTTGCGTCCTGGAAGTAGCTCAACTGAATGGTCCTGTCACGTACAATATACAATATACAATATATAAATATATATATATATATATATATATATTCAATGGTATATACATTTGTGTGTGTGTGTGTAATTGGTACTGAAATGAACACACAATAATTCATTTGATTTTTGGGTGGTGGGGATGAATATCCTGAATGTTGGTGATGCCCAAGTACAACAGTATCTTAATCAAACTTGCAAGCAGTCTATATCAAATCTTATAGCTAGCTTTCGAGTTTCAGCATTTATTGGAAGTTTACTCAAAACCGATTTGTTATATTATACATATGTTTTCTGTATTTTATTATTTTATTGAAAATACTAAACTCACAAAGGTTAATAAATAATAACAAAAATACAAAAGTTAAGAGAATTTCTGGATCATTGTGAACATAAAGTGAAATTGGCAAAATGACTTTTGCAATCTAGAATCTACTCAAAGCCCTCAAGTTAAGGTCTGAGTGCCACTGTTATCTTTACACACCAAAAATAAATTAGAAACATAACAAACTTCATTTATAAGAAATTTCTTTAAGATGCTAATCCAGTATGAGGTTTTGGATTAAACAGTTTACATTTTCCTAGTCAAACTAGAAAACTCTATATATTTAGCTAACACACGTCCAACTGAATCTGGATATTTAGCCATGAGTTGGATCCCCATGACTTTCCAGATACCATGATACTGCCAGATGACTTGCACTAAGCAAATGTTCTTACCATGAAGAATGTGTACGTTGTTTCTCAACAATTCTAACCAGCTTCTCGTATAGGATAGATCTTTGTGAATTTTCAAATCTTTCCAATCCAAAACATGTGAAACATCTCCATGGTTTTTCTTCGAAACAGAGATATAGAAACATCACGAACACCCTATAGTTTAGGTGGAAGTGCTGCTCTATAAGAATGTTCATCAACAAGGTCGAATCTGGTTGGTCTCCAACTTGGAGTAGGGTGCAAAAAACCAAACATATGCACCAAACCGAGCCGATCAATGGTTGGAGCTTTGAATTAATTAGACTTATATGTTTCACAATTATTTGTGTGAGTTAGACATATTTGCTGACATACATTTTGGTTGATGGAAGTTTGAATTTATATATCTGAGTTTTCGAAATTAAAGCTCTTTTATTCCTTTAACTATTTTGGTGCTGGTTTCATTAGGGAAATTGCAGAAAGATACAGTAACAAAAGCATTTCAAAAAGCATCGTGAATCGAAGAATAAAATCATCATGGAAACTAAAAGTTGGAGGGTGCAGTTCGCAAAACACCAAATTATCTGAACACCATGAAACACTGTCAAGCCAACGTCATGCTGACGGGGTGAAAGACAAAGAGTCAGATGATATGAATCGGTTTTACTCAAGGACAGATGACGCAGATCACCGTTCAGATGTATCTGCAGGGAGGAGAGTAAACTGGCAAAAAGAGGTACACTAGTTCCTTTTCTGGGTTGTACATAGAAACACATGCGACTGATATGTTACTTTTTTACCCCCTACATTTGTAACCTCCATTTCTACAGATAGTGGTTACTGTGGTACTTGGATTCCTCCGTTTTGTCTTTGCAGTTAACTTCATGATTATTTACTGTAATTCAGTTGATTGGAGCCGGCATGGAGGATGCTCATTTTTCTGTTGAGTCAACTGGAGACAAAAAGAAGTCGATGAAAAATCAGAAAAGGGTCTGGGTTAAAGGCACCAGAACTAAACAATCCACCTAAAGAAAGACGATGAAGATCTCAGCCAAACGTGGCAGTAGCAAAGCCTTTGAACAAAAAAATAGTGGGAAAGTGGATTCATTTGCTAATAAACCAGTATCATGTGTATCAAATGGCCTGATGCAATCACAGTTCACAGACTGAGATTATAAAAGTTGGTTCAACAATAGACACCAGTTGTAAGAATAAGGGTGCGTTTGAGGTACACACCAAGGGTTTTGGATCAAAGATGTTGGCTAAGACGGGATTTATTGAAGGTAGTGGATTGGGGAAAGAAGGACAAGGTAGAGCAGAGCCTATTTTAGCGGTCCAGCGTCCTAAATCACTTGGATTGGGTGTAGAATTCTCCAACACCCTTAGTGTCCGAGTCATTAATACCCCAGCAAAACATAACTCAGCAGAGAGCATGCCGGCACAGAACAATCCAGTCCGACAACCCCTTTTGCTTTAACCATCACTGTGGGATTTTACAGTATGTCCACGGTTGGCTAACAGAAATAATCATCAGCTCAGGCAAAGTCTTACACTTCCAGATTTTTTTCTTTTTACTGAAACTCAAAGGACCTCTACATCACCAATCACTATGAACAAGTCACAAAGCAGAGAATCAATTGTCTGTCTGTTGCTACTCTAAACATATAGGTCTACAACAGTAATAAAAGAATATGCATATGATGCCTTGAAATCTCCTGCTATCTTTCACATTCGAAATTACTCAATTACAATCACATTTGGAAGAGTGAAAATCGTATCACAAGTTCACAGCATACTTGATAGACAAGAAACATTTGGTGATAGGTAATTACAGCATATAAGTTGGAAGTAACAGGATGTAGGCAATATAGATAATGGTTTGCAATAACTAGCCACCTCAAATTTAAACAAATACATTTGTTGCTAAGAAACTATACTTAAACACCAGATAATTTACTCTTATCTGACAAGACCCAGAAATTGTGCTCCAATTATTTCATATATATATATATGTGTGTGTGTGTGTGTGTGTGTGTGTGTATGAAATAAACCTCCTTATTTAAAGGTACAGATTTCCTTAATTGACATACTTTTCAATCATATTTTCTCATCTCAACTGATCATCTTTTAGGTATATATGAGTAGATCATGTCTACAAAATTTCAGCCAATTTGATAATCATTAAGGTATTCAAAACTGTGGATTACACGAACAGTTCCGGTTGAACAATTTGGTTCGCTCATTGTAACCATATAGTTTCGACACCTTAACGATCACTAATTTAGCTGAAATTTTGTAGAGATGATCATGTCATATATACCTAGATACTAATTGGCTATGATCGAAAACTATGACCGAAAAGTAGTTCTATTGGCAAAATACGTACCTTTTGAATAAATAAGGATATTTGGATCTGATAAAGATTTGTGTGTGTGTGTATTCTCAAAAGTGAACGAATATGAACGGAAAATTAAACCTCCTACAAGGATCTCAGAATAGATAGTCATGACTCACATGTCAGTGGAAGTAGATGCTTCTGGCTTATCTGCTAGACTTGGTGATGATAATGGTTTTGACAAGAATTCCACAGGATCAGCTTCAAGGCAAGTGCTGAAATCCTTCACTCCTTCTTCGGACTTTATTTTCCATAACAATCTTTCTTTTTTATTAACGTTGTTCTTAGAACGGATAATCGATTTTACTGCTTTTGCTGTCTCCCTATTGAAGCAAGTGGTACATTAATCAGCTCAAATATATGTTTGCAAATCATATCATGTAATAAAAGAAAATGGCCATCTTTTCTACTGTAAACTGATTCTGGTCTCCAGGACATGAACTTCAACAGCACCCATTGACATGAAAATGTAAAATTGGATAATATTTGTGACCAAAACATAGGTCACGATGGCATGATGCCGCTGAGAATAACTTCCAACATTAGACATTTGGATTTACATTAAGTATATGATTATTATAAACTAAATCAAGGTATAAACTTTAGCATCACTAGATTATATGAACACCTACAGTAACAACGAGAATTTCATGGTCAGAATATAGATAATGGTTTGCAATAACTAGCCACCTCAAAATTTAAACATATACATTTGTTGATAAGAAGCTATACTTAAACACCAGATAATTTACTCCTATCTGACAAGACCCAGTAATTGTGCTCCAATTATTTCATATATATATACAAGGATCTCAGAATAGATAGTCATGACTCACATGTCAGTGGAAGTAGATGCTTCTGGCTTATCTGCTAGACTTAGTGATGATAATGGTTTTGATAAGAACTCCACAGGATCAGCTTCAAGGCAAGTGCTGAAATCCTTCACTCCGTCTTCAGCCTTTATTTTCCATAACAATCTTTCTTTTTTAATAACATTGTTCTTAGAATGGATAATCGATTTTACTGCTTTTGCTGTCTCCCTATTGAAGCAAGTGGTACATTAATCAGCTCAAATATATGTTTGCAAATCATATCATGTAATGAAAGAAAATGGCCATCTTTTCTACTGTAAATTGATTCCGGTCTCCAGGACATGAACTTCAACAGCATCCATTGCATGAAAATGTAAAATTGGATAATATTTGTGACCAAAACATAGGCCATGATGGCATGATGCCGCTGAGAGTAACTTCCAACATTAGACATTTGGATTTACATAAAGTATGATTATTATAAATTAAATTACGGTATAAACTTTAGCATCACTAGATTATATGAACACCTACAGTAACAACGAGAATTTCATGGTCAGAATTATGCATCAATCCTTCTACATGGTAGTTGATTCCAATTTGCTATCAATATTTTTAGCAAATACAGTTATGTATCATTTTCTTCAAATAGTTTACTTTTTTTTATCAAAAATAATTTGACTTCCTATTTAAAAGTTGGAATATATGCTCACCCATATGTTGTTGTCGACGTTTTTGGATTAGCTGTAATAATGAGAGAAGACAATGGCTTTGAAAGGAACTCCTCATGATCATCTATAGGGAAGTTGGTGAAAACCACCGGCCATCTCATTGGAACAACAGTATCCCTATTGAAATTGGAACAGAATGATACATGATTTGAAGAAAGGAGAAACAATTGTTTTAGTAATCCAAAATTGATGGAATAAAAGTTCCATGGACTAATATATGTGAAAAGAAAATTTTGAATATCACCTATATACCTGTCAATGCATTTGTGCTTGCAGCGGTTCATCTTATCCACTGTAAATTTTCCAAAAACAATGTC
>NC_020491.1:21080896-21086185 GCF_000184155.1 Fragaria vesca subsp. vesca
CTATGAAAATGTCAACTTTACAATAGAGACAGATTTAAGATATAGCAGCATACCTTCCATATAGCGTTTTTGAACAGCATAGAGCCGATATTAAGCAGAGAATGAAGTTGGTCAAGCTCTAGCAGGGCAGTTGTAATAGCCTGAGCCAAGTTGCTGTCTTCATCAGCATTATGAAAACAGTTCCGTTTCTTTGGCATCAAGGACAAGCTTCTTCCAAACAGAGTCACTTGTAACCAAAGTTGATGCATTACCCACTATCCAAAGGCAATACCTACATAGAACATGTTGCAGAAATCATGTCTGAGATGCATCTTATAGGTTAATACAATACAATGAAATTTTATAGATAGTACCTTGCACGTGTAAGTGCAACATTTGCTCTTTGCCTGTTTGACAAAAAACCAACTGACCCGTTCCCATTTACATCGCACAGTAGATATAATTATCACATCTTCTTCACCACCTTGGAACCCATCAACAGATCGCACACTTACAGAGAAGCCAGTATCAGAAGTTCCAGTAGATTTTGTGAGTATCTTTTGAATTGCATAAACTTGAGCCTTGTATGGTGATATGACACCAATACTAACTTTCTTCTTTGTTCTTCTAAATTCTGTGGCAAGAAAGAAAAAATAAAATCCAGTTTTTAGGTCTTTACAATGTATCAGGTAAATAAGAGCATCGACCAACTTAGTACAATAACTACCTTTATAAAGGCTTGCTACTATCTCAGAGACTACAGCAACCTCCACCATATTTTTCCGACTACATCTGTGATCAAATTCATCTTTTCCATTGGCAACATTTATGAAGGAATAAGATCGGTACATTTTTCCCTTGAGGAAGCATCTCTTGTAGCTTGTTTCTTTAACATTTGGACCATCTACTATCTGGTTGTTGTAGAACTACTTTTTTGGAAATAAACTGATGGATGGATGCATCCTGTACTGGACATTGAGCAGGTGCTTCTTGTGTCCCAACTTTGCCAGCCTTTCAAACAAACTTCTTCCAAAATCAGCACTTGCTGCAATCTAGTAATTTATCGCATTTATTAAGATGCTGTCAATGTAAACACTAACCATACTTTGAAAAGAATAGAAAATTCAAAGGATAAAAACGAACCTTGCTTTTAACCATGCCAGGGAGTTGCCTCTCATCTCCTACAAGGATAGCATGGCGGAGACCAGATATTTGTAAAGGAATTGCTGATTCACATTCTTTAAGCTGAGCAGCTTCGTCAATGACCAACAATTCCAATGGTCTTGTTTCTGCTACAATATGCAATTTGGAAGAAGTTGATGCGGTACAGAATATTAAGCAAGCATTTTCTAGGCAGAAGTTCTTTAATGCATATTCGGAAATAGGAACAGAGAATTCCTTTGGAAGCGACTTCAGTGTGTTTGTACATTTTGTTCTCAGCTGCCTAAGGCAACCAACAGTGCTTCTGGGAACTTTGAAGTCATTGAGGATTAGCTTCAATCCTTCATTAGCAGCACCAATAGTATGCAATGAAGATTTAATAGGCTTGGGCAAACCCAAAGCTCTTACCATGTCCTTTACCACTTCGAGTGAAATGCAAGAAGTTGGTAAGTGGGTGTACAAATCTGTCATACAAATCTTCAGGTCCTCACTGACTGAATCAAATTCATTCTTCACAAACTCCTCAAATGTCAAAAGATAATCCTCAGTTCGATCATCCTCCTCATTTTTTTCTGCATTCTGTTTTTGCTTTGCAGCTCTCTTTTGCAAATACATAGAATAATGTTCCACTGGATCATCAAGTAAATGTATCATTGATGATAACAAATGTTTCCACCCAGACAAAGGAACCAAACACTTGATGAGGATTTTAGCACGATGATCAAGAAATATGTCACGCACATCATCGTTATTGTCAATCTTCATTCGCTTGTTGTTACCAAAGAGAACTATATCTCCTAGTCCATACCCGCCATACTCAAGTGACTGATTAACCGATCTTCGGAGCCTTGCTGCAATTTCTAGCACGGCAATATTGGTGGGAGCACATGTGAGAGTTCTGCACTTCAACTGAAAGAGCGCAAAGAGTGTCAGACTCATTGTCTTTGTCTTGCCAGTACCAGGAGGACCCCATATTAATTTTACAGAATTTCTGGTGATGACATTGAGACAAATTGATACAGTTCAAAACTGCAGCTTCTTGGGAATCATCTAGATTTTGGGAGCGAATTGTATGCCATATATCAGAAATTCTAGTGCAGCATTTTTCTTTGGAGAAGCAGACTGAACAAGAATCCCCATCCTGAAAGAAAAAAATAAAAGAGATAAATATATTGAGAATGTGAAAAGTATAGGCACATGAATTATTAAAAGGTAATAATATCTGACTACAGCATACATCTGACTTGGGTTGCAGAACTTTGTTAATGATATTTGTATTCCCCTCTTCTGAGTTCAAAGCCTTCCATACACGGACATTTGTCATCAAGTTTATAAGACGGACAGCAAAAAGTTTTTCTCTCTTGCTCTTATTCATGCCTGCCTCTCCATATTTGATAGGCTTCGATGACAGTATTTTGAACTGGAGGAGATCAGGATATTCATCAATATCATTTGCTTTAGCAACATAAGCTATAAGATAGAACCTTGGAGGCCTGTTCAAATCATCAATGCATTTTGGTCTAACGTTCGTCAAGGCAATGATATCTCCAGCCTGTGGCTCATACATCATCATTCTCATCAGTTTCCATATGTCTCTTATATGTTACATCGTAAAACAACTCATCAGGAGGTTCATCGGAATCCATGATTGTCAGAATTTCACAAGTAGATGCATGTGGCAGAATCAACAGATTCGATAGTAAATCAGCATGAGTTTCCTCAACAAGTGAAGGAATGAATGTTTTCTTGTAACTCGTCACTGTGTCAAATGTGTCGGGGATCCTCTGCACCTGTTTAGTGGACAAAGGAAAAAAATTAATATACGCACTTCACAGTTCAAAGATCAAACTGATTCAGTCAATCCAACACCACTAGTGTATTGACTGAAATTGCAATATTATTGGAAGTGTTGATATCAATGCAGAATGAATACCTTACTATAAATGCACAGCGAATATAATCCATTCTAATAAACTTTTTTGTTTGGGAGATTTGCAAATCACTTTGCAATATCAATATGACATATTCTGCAACCATTTTCATTGTAGAGTTCAACCAAATCTAAATAGTATAAGGAAAGAAAAAACTGAAACGTTTGACACATCCAGTGTACAATCGGAGCGGATTCAGTGCACCGCGGTGCACTTGAACCAGCTAACATAGGGTAACGGAACTATATCAACGTTAAGTTAGCAAACTTTCAAAAAAAAATAGAAACGCAGTAAAACTACAATTACCTATCTTATTATAACCCTACTGAGTACTGACTGGAGAGAAGACGACGAGGACGACCATGAGTAGGGATTTTTGGCGAGCTCGGATCGGAGGCAGTCGGAAAGAATCGAGGTGAGTGAGTGAATGACATCGAGTTGCAGGAAGTGCTTGATGGCCAATCAGTAAGAATCGACGGCGTCGGCGGGGTGATAAGGGATCGGACGTCCCGGAGGCGGAGAGGAGAGTCGCCGTGGAAGGGAAGCAGGGGCCGACGAGGCGTACGTGGAGAGAGAGAGAGAGAGAGAGAGAGAGAGAGAGAGAGAGAGAGAGGAGGAAGCAAATTGGGGTTTTAGATTGCAGAGATCCAAACTCGAATTAGAGAAGGAGACGAGGAAGCAGATCGAAAGTTTTGAAGTTTATATCGATTGGACGGTGGAGTTTTGAGGTTAAGCCGATTCCCGGAGACGACCCCAATCATGTTCGGCTGCTCTTCTTCAAAAATTGGTTAATTATGTTTTATCACCAATAGCAATGCATATCCCTTCGTTTTTACTTTTTGTTGTCTAGGTTTATCCTCTTATTTTTATTTTTTTGGAATTTTAAATTTTAATGTAGTAATTATCTAAATAAAAATTTAGAATTCTTTGATGTGATTTCAAAGTCTGGAATAAAATTAACTAAAATTATTATACACATATTTAATATTTATTTGTTTATATATATATATATATACATATATATTATTTTATTCTAACAATTTTGAAACGTCCCCGCTTCCAAAAAAAAATCTAAAAAAACGCTTCAGCACTTTCAAACGTTTCCGCTTCCGTTTCCATGCAACCTAGGATGGAGGAGAGATCCGGGTAGAAGAAGGTGTGTATGATCTGGTGTAGCTGATCACATGTTACATATATGTATACCTAATCTAACTGGAATAGATCAAGTCTGGAGAAACTAAACAGTCAAGATCAGACCAACAATGTTGAGATTATAGATTCAAGCCTCACCGACATGTAGGATGCATAAGTTTATAATAACAAAGTTTTTTTTTAAAAAAAAATACTGGATTTTCTTATTTTCTTAAATAATTTCTTTAATGTAAAAAATTCAAAAAATCCACTAAAATTAACTCAGTATCTAAAAAATTATCCGAAAATATCCACAAACTCAGTGATGTCATGTACTACAAACTACTTAAATTAATTAAGGACTACTCTCTTTTTTTTCTGAAAAATCACTCCCGAGCACTATTCTAATTATCAAGATTGTAAATTAAGTTTTGGACGGTCTTTACTCAACTCGAAAAATTTTCTCATGCTCACATATTAATTTATTTTTATCCCATCGACATGGTTGACATTAACAAAATAAATGTGTTCAACAAATTGACATCTTTGACAGATGTCAAAAATACGACAAATCCGATTCATTATTTATTCTTTAACATTATACCTATTATTACGTGCGCGGAATGTGTAATGTGTCCTTTTTCTTCATTGGCACTTTACAAATTCGTGTCTACTAATGTGTAACCGTATATTAATGAAAATATAATATAATTGTATTCATTATAACCGTATATTAATGAAAATGTAATATAAATAAAAATTTCATTATGGAATATTCATATTCATATCAACTTTCGGTTTCATATTACGAATTGTACAAAATTCTTATATCCACAACAATGTCTCGATGGTTTTCAAAAAAAAAAAACAATACCTTGATGGTAATAAATTTGATTATGTATAAATGTATATCTTTTCAATATATATCAACATGGTGCTTCTGCCTCTTAAACACCAAAACTCAAAGGCTACTGTAATTTGATTATGTATAAGTAATTCGTTTACTTATTTATTTTGAAGTTCATTGACAATATAAAAGGACATGAAAATAAAGAATTTAGTTAAAACGAATCAATAATATATAGGA
>NC_020491.1:21086714-21099251 GCF_000184155.1 Fragaria vesca subsp. vesca
TAGCCTATTTTTAAGTTAAATTTTAGTCAAATTAGCTAAAATGTCATTTTGGCTAGCCACTTTAGAAATATGGCTGCATCAATGCTCTCTATTTTAGCTAGCATTACATCAACATTATTCTTCAAATAGAAATTAAATAGTTTAAATATATTTATATATCACATAAAATATCTTACAATGAATGTAATAAATTATAGCTAGCCTCATTTGAGTTATCTCGCTAGCTAAGAGCAACTTTAACAGACTCTTTATTTTAGCTTTTAGCTATTTTAGAGCGTATTTATCTTTTTTAGATGTTTTAGGAGCTCCAGCAGACTAGCCAAACTTAAGCTATTATAACTTTTAGCTATCTCGCTAGCTAAATAGCTCAAATGAGGCTAGTTATAATTTATTACATTCCTTGGAAGATATTTTATGTGATATATAAATATATTTAAACTATTTAATTTCTATTTGAAGAATAATGTTGATGTAATGCTAGCTAAAAAGAGAGCATTGATGCAGCCACATTTCTAAAGTGGCTAGCCAAAATGACATTTTAGCTAATTTGATTAAAATTTAACTTAAAAATTGCTAGTATTGCTAAAGATGCTATAAATATAGCTAGCAAGATAGCTAAAAGTTATAATAGCTTAAGTTTGGCTAGTCTGCTGGAGCTCCTAAAACATCCAAAAAAGCTAAATACGCTCTCTAAAATAGCTAAAAGCTAAAATAGAGAGTCTGTTAAAGTTACCCTAAATAAGTTAACTCCATAGTTATTACGTTTTAAACAAAATAACAAAAAAAGAATAATAATTCATCTTTACGTTTCCAGAAACTGAAAAAAAAAAAAAAAATCTCACTAAAAAGACTTAATTGTGTATCAAAAAAAAAACAAAAACAAATAAATAAAAAATAATAAAAGTCAAGCATCGATAACCTCTCCCATTGTTATTAAAATTAATTGTCCATGTAATATTTATTGTAACCTTACCTATTTTTACCATATTGGTTAGATTTTTTTTTTGGTCTCAATTATCTAATGGTGTTAGCATCGGTGTTAGAGTTATGTCATTAACTACATTAAATGAATGATTGTGATTGGTCACTGACTATTGGTTCACTTGAACCTTGGTGCACTGAATAACTTTGCAATACCCCTGAACAAAGAAACAACTCAAATTTGAACCCAATCTAGGATACCGTGAAAGCAGGGAAAAGAATTCTCTAACTAACAAGTTAATGTATCTCTCAATAAAGACATGAAGCAAATTAAAACGCAGACAAACTTGATTTCTGTAAAGGTTTTCATTGAGAACATCCCCTAGAGACCAAGAGAATACCAAATCGACTAGGCTTCTAGTATCTGACACAAGTTTACTCTTCTTCCCCATTAGTAGTCTTTAGTCTCTTGCTCAATGACTCCCTACTTGATCGTGCTTGATCCTACTTGATCATCATGAAGACAAAACAAACAAGACTGTCTGGCACTGATGAAACTCAAATCCATAGAAAGACCAAGACTCGAAAAGAGAGCACAACGAAACTCTTTTACGTTTTTTCCTATTAAAATAAACAAGAGAATGTGTAAAACAAAGAGGCACCTTGAGAAAACAAAACGACAAAAGGTCAGCTTATTTTTATCTTTTATGCTAATCCAACTTAAATAAGAATTTAAAGTCACAAATTTAAAAAGAAAATATGGTTGTAGAAATTATTTTTTTCTTTATCTGAGAGGAGGTTAGGTTAGGGTTTACGTTGTTCGATCAAATACTTTACATAAAGCGGCGTAGCCATATTAGGGTAACATTTCATACTCCATAGTTATAGTTATAGACTTTATAGTAAATATAGTTTAATTGGCTCCAGTATCTCAGTTGTTTAAAGTAAATAAAAGTTGTTGTGATTGTTTTTCATCAATAACTATATTACATGTGCAGGCGAAACAAAAGTTTCATCAGTCTATCAACATATAGGTTTTTATCGAACCATCATATAGGTTTATATATCACATGAAAATAGGTTTATATCATGTTAATTTTATTCTACTGACTTCATTGCAATTGCATTGTATTTAGTGTGCATCAATTAAAAATGCATACGTAAATAATCTTATGCAATGCGCATCCTCAGCCCTGTAAGAGTGAAATGTGTCGCTCTGGACATAAGTTGGCAATCAAAAGCAACCTTTCACCGGTGACCGGAGTATAATCCTCGCTCCATGGTTCACTTGGGGTTTGTAGGCTCATCGGAATCAAGGAAACAAAGCTAAGATGAGTTTCATTCCATGGATAACTATCCCAATGTAACCTGCTTTTGTTCTCTGTTCTATGAAGGGAATTGTATTTGGAGGGAAAGGAACAATTATCGTTTCAAAATTCTATTCGTCACAATTCAAATTATGTAAACAAAGTTGAACTTCAGTCGATGCAAGTCCGCCATGTGAAACAATAGAAAACATGATGATATAAGGTTAAGAGTGACAAACTAGCTCAAAACTCAACTAGATGTGGATGACATTTAAATCAACATGTTTTGCCAGTTCGCCAATGTGCTATTGTGCTCCAACTTCAACACAGTCCTCTTAAGTACAATTATCCAATGTTCTACTCGGAGAGCATAAAACCACAAAATTGTTGTACATTTGAAAGTACACATCAACAGTTTTCTACTCACCATCTACTTCTATTTGGCACTATTAATTTTCCCACAGCTGAAAAGGGACCATTCAATCAATCAAAAGCTGAGATGAACTTTTGTATCTTTGCCTGTGATCGCTCTTTCTCTTCCGCTCCTTCCATATCACCGATGTTGTCATGATACTCCTGTGGTTCAAAAAGCAAGAGCATTGGATTAGGGTAGAGTACTAAAATATCCAAATACTTGGTAAAATCGTGCACTGAAAATTGTAAGCTTTGATACACCATTTCAAATTACTTCATCTGTCACCCCTAAATAAAATTAGATATGAACATCTAGCAGATTAAAGTTTCACAAATAGGCTCTTGAACATTCAAATCAATCACCAAAACTGCCAACGATCTTATTGACGGTGCAATAAAACTGGGGCTGATGCAATATTTTGTTATGTCATTCTGAAACCTACTAGTAAACTACTTACAGTGGCCATCAAATAGATGCTGAATATCTAATAGCAGATACCGAAAATTGCTGCAGAGTATTTTCAGTTCGAGACAAGATCACGTTGGAATTTCAGGGAATCGCACCATGCACTCTATTCTAGCTATTGGCAAGCACTCTATACAAATGTAAAATAGCTAATGGAGAGTGACAACAGTTTAACAGGAGCTCTACAGTTCACAACTAATGTGGCTTGTGTAGTTTCAAAATAAAAAGGTAGTCGTTTTTCTCAGCAAATAGACATCTTATTTTTTTAAGACTTCAGAATAATATCGTTAACTATTCAATCAACATCTAAAAGAAACCAAACTTCTTAGTAATCAACTAAACTCATTTTAATTAATAAAAGCCTACCCTGTAAAGATTGGAGCCCAGACAGGTAAAAGATACGTGTGAAGGATAACAACTGTGTGCTTGGTATGATCCAGACTCCACATGCAACAAAAGTTGTGAAGCCTATATGTGCCTAAATGCTGTACCGTACTACACAATAATGAATAAAGATAGATGGGAATAATTGTGGAAGGTCTTACTGTGTTTTAGGGGGGATGTAATCTATGGGTAACTGTATTAAATGTCCTAGGAAGTGAAGGAAGACGAGGGAAATCAGGAATCACACCAGATAAGTTCTTGGAATCAGACAAAGAATTCTCACAGATCACTCGAGACAAACTATTTCGCACAAAACCTAAACAATATGTAATTTTAAGCAACACATGAATTTGACTACTTGTTCATATTACAGGAAGGCATGACAGTGGTCCTGATATAGAGTTACAGAGGACACTAGAAACTAGGCCTGGCAGTCTTACCCATAACCCGTCAACCCGCCCGATACGTGCACACTGTGAACACGCACAAACCCGTCCATTTACTGTTCCATGCTGGGAAAGCACACACGCCTAAAACCCACAAATTAACGGGTCGTGCCGTGCTCGCCCGTTGGAACCCGTTAACGTTAATCTGGTTGATTCAGCCTCCATCAGTCTCTTATTTGAAATTCAACACCCAGATTCCAGAAGAGCCATGTACCTGATAACTAAGCTTATCACTGATTTTGCGCATCTATTTCGATGATCTAAGACAAACCCCTTCCTTTCAAAAAGACAAAACACTTTGAGAAATAGGAGTGAATCTATCCTGGGTATAGGCACAACTCAGAGCAAACTTGATGAGCTGCTTAGCCGCTATGATTTCAAATTTTCAATCAAGGTTGTGATCAAATGAATCAAATTGGATGAACAAGATGAGGATAGATATATTTGAAAGCTAAAGCAGTGGTGAGAGAGAGATAGGGTTAGAGTGTGATTGCTGAGAAAAGTGGAAGAGAAGGGAGGCTCAAAAATCGAGGAATCCAACCGACTGAGAAAACATGAATCAAATGGATTGGGGTCTGGAGAAAAAAAAAAAAGTAGTTTTGTTTTAACGGGTTTCTGGAAAAGGTTTCGTTCGTGGGTTTTAATGGGTTCCGATGGAAACACGCGAGCCTGATGGGTTCCACCAGTTAACTTAATGGGTTTTTACTGTGTTGGCCCGTTAATGACCCGGCACATTAAAAACCCACACACAACTGGCACGAACCCGCCCCGTTGCCAGGTTTACTAGAAACAAATGAGATATCAAATAACCCTCATTAACAGCTTCTATATATTAATGACTGACAGTTAATTCCTTGCGAAAACTAAACATAATACCCACGAAAACTCTAGAAGATGAACAAAGCCAAGAGAACTCTTCAAACAGCATCAACTAGTCAACCATTTCATTATATATCCTACCATACTCCTATACTTCCAATATCCTTTCTGTACACCACAAACTGAATGTTTCAGTGTAGTCTATACTTAAGGAACTCTAAGTTCAAGATCCTTCTCCGCAAGCCAGAACTGGAAGTTTCAGCTTGCTAAATGATCCTCAAGCCAACAATACTTCGAATTCCAGACATGCAGAAACCAATTTAGTAAAAAGAAATCATAAACTTTCAATTCTTGTACCCAATAACTAGATTGGATTAATATCTGATCTTTAAACGAACACCACTGCCTATAGCTAATGTTCTTACCTGTGATAAGTTACTCAAGATCATCCTAAGTTCCCTTCTGGTATGCTAAAATACAAAAATATAGGTACAAGCCTATTTAAACAGCGCTACTTGCTATCACACCCAAGACTTTGAACATCAAATATTAACTATCACCACATTTGAAATTCAAAATCAAAGATAACAACAATTACAACAAAGTTTTAGGAACAGAAAAAAAAAACAAACAAGAAAATGCAATTAATCAAAATATTAAAGAGGACAGGCAAACATATGCACCTGAAGTATATCTTGAACATCCTTCTTAGTAAGCTTTTGCTGCTTGAGAAGTAGTTCGATTCTTCCTCTCATTTGAGGATGCCTGAAAAACAAACGACAAGCTCAATACAACCCTAACAATATGCATACAGTGCTTAATGACACACACACACACATCTAAGAGAACCACAAGCCAAAAAGCCTTAGAATACATCCCATATGAAATTGCAACTTACTCGGAGCACCAAAGATGACCCAGAATAACAGCAATCAACTGCAGCATATAAATACAGAGATTTAGATCCAAAAAGAAAATTAAAAATCGAGGTAAAGATATAATACTAAAATTTATTGATTTGATCACATATTGATCAACATATGTTACAAATCTGACATTTGTAAGATATAATATCTAACAAGATCCATAAAACAGTTTGAACCATCTTAAACTGTAGCTTCGAGAACTTTCCTTCAGATGAAATGCATCGAACTTTAGAAGTTAGAGGAAATGAACATCTACTAGAACCCTAACTTGTTTATGATATGAAGATTTGACCCTAGTGTCCCTACCCTATCCCCACCCATCCCACGGAATTGAGCTAAGGCTCATGGACTTGAGTTTCTGCAAATTCTAAACAGTTTCATCATCATAGGTTCAAGATAAAATTTGAAAACGCTAACTTTATTGAGAATATAATACTCATAAATATGGTTTTCCCTCCTATATTAGACCAATTTTAAGACTTTATGCATAAAAGAGCTCATAATATGAAAAAGATGACAATTAGTTGACAACAATACAACACAGATAACTAATAGTCAATGCTAACAATTCTCAAACCGTACAGCTTTGAGAAATTCCCTTCTGATCAAATCCCTTAAACCACTCTCAACAAGTTTACAAGGTAATTGTTACCTCCTACGCTATCACTTCAGATGATAGTATTAAGTTTCTGCATAATTTTCATATATGGATCTTATCTAGGATGTCTACCCTCTCTGCAGACGTCCCAGAGCACTTGAGCTAAGCCTCATGGGCTTATCACTCTTTATTAAGCACTTGAACTAAGCCTCATGGGCACTCTTTATTAAAAACATAAATTTCAAGATCGTAAGTTCAAGTTACAAATTGAAATAACTAATTCTAATGAGCGAATAATCATATAATTTTTTGAATTACTTAATCTATGTTTTGCTAGTGTCCATAGAAAAATTCCAAAGGTCAACGGTCACAGCAAATACAAACCTGAAGGGTATAAAGACCAGCTTCAAGCTTCCGAATATATATTTCCTCTTCATCCATCTGAAAGGTGTAAGAGCGTACTTGCTAGTGAAAATAGTATAAGGTGAAGGATCCATAGAGAATTGACGACTAAAAAAGAAAGTCACCTCTAAATCATCAAGATCAAGCTGGTCAATTCGGTCAGTTTCTGCTTTAACTCTATTCGAATATCTGAATCATAATAAACATAAAAATTTAGTACATCTATTGAGATGAAAAGCATAAGCACACTAGTGCTTTGTCAAACCTTCTTTTTCAGCTATGCAACAAATAAAGAAAAGATAAGAAAGACCAACCTCATATAAAGTTCCATAAGACGGTCTATCTTTTCACACTCATTTTCCACAAACTTGCTGAACAGTCTCTCCCTTCTGGAACCCCTCATAATTCCACCTGAGTTAGAATTTTTGGGGCAAGATCAGTTCAGAGTATAATTAAATAATTCATTAAGTTTTTGCTTATTGGTGAAAATAAAACGGATAAACATATTTTAGTAACCTAATGCAGTGGAATGGTAGATAGTTATCAGCCTTCTACTGAAATCAACCATATTACTGAGCCTACTCAGAATTGTAATCCTAAAATGCCCAAGTCAATGGATCCCAAAAGAGAATGAATAACAAGAATGAAATTATTAACCAACGATGTTAAGGCTTTAGTGCGGATAAACTTTAACAATTCTGTTGTTCCTCTCCTACTAATAACAATGGTGTCATTGTACTGGCATGTAACCTATCAATATGGCAAACACACTTCCAGAGCATTTACATTGTCCCATAACTCACTACATATATACTTCTCATAATGTTTTTTGTAGGTTAGTTTGCATCAAACGGATCCTTAGCTGTAGAACTCTCATTGCACTTGATCAATGGAGTGGATAAGTGAAAGATGCTTGGAGTTCAACCAACCCCTCTCATCAGCAACAACCTTGTATCCAGGTAATGTTGAAAACTAACCTTATTATAAAATTTAATCCTTTGGGTTTTATAAATAGAGAATACAAATTTTGGGTTTACCCTACTTTGCCTCTTCTCCAACATATTAGCTCCCCCTTTCACCCTCTCTACCTATCCATTTATTTTAAGTTACCTTTCCCCTCTTGCAACAATTTGGTCAAATGAATTCCTGTTCTGCATTATTACCCTGTACCATCAGTACAACAAAATCACACTAACCAATTTGTCTCCCCTAAATGTGTTCCCCCCTCTCAGTTTTCCAAACATGACACACACCTGGACCCTAAGATAAGCTTCATAATAGTGCCAATTAATATGCTTAGATCTAAATAATTCCCTAGTTAATTCCAAAAGGTAGATTTAAAGCATCAGGTCCTTCTAATATCTATGTTACAAAAATTTTGATTGAAAAGCTATTGTGTAGTTCAACCAGTATGCATCACCGAAGTTCCTATGCATGTGCTCGGTTATGAATACTAAGAAACCTTACTCGTGTTCTTTCACTAATGATACCAAGTGTCCCGAAGACAACAAAGGTAAGGAATGACGTAGAAGGGGTCACTCATGCTACAATTATCATATAGTAGTAACTAAGATACAAAAAATACAAAGGTCAAAACAACGAAGGGCAAAGGCCCATTAACGTGCAGAGCATTCACAAAATCATTATAACTGCACTTGCCTGCTTACCAAATAACGATGCAATTAGCGACACGATGCGCTCCTCCAACTCCTCGTGATACCTTTCCTTCTTTTCATTCTTATTGATGGGAATCTACATAAAACAACAGAAGTGCCAAGTCAATCACCTATTCACCTTCTTTTATATAGACACATTCTAGCAGCATTACATTGTGAAGTGCAAGGGCTAACGAGTTCCATCATCAATACTACAGCTCTTGCGACTGAGCACCAAAACAATACTAACTGTCTAACTGTGTAAGTGGGTAACAGAAACAAGCAATATCACCCTGAAAATGCAAATATTGAGTCCTAATGCTGGCACCACAAATCATGTGAAAGTATTGATAATGCCCAGACCAAAGGATAATTACATTACTTAGTAACTTAAGAATAGGGAATGCAGCAGCACTTGCCTTACCCATAAAAGCTGCAAAGACCGTCTTCAACCCCAAAACATCAACAAAACGTTCACAAGCCAGTGGGTACTTGGTCATTGCAAAATCAAGAGCCCTTATGGCGGAACCATAAGCAGACTTCTTCTGCTTCATTATTATAATCATCAACTCCACCCCTTCGGCCTTGAGGAATTTCTCCCTATTCTCCATAGGCATCAACAATCCACACAAACAATTGAAGAGATTCTCCAGCATCTCGGCCTCGTCGGGGCTCTTGGGGTCCTTATTCTTGTACATAGCCACCGCCTGAAGCAGCACATCCACGCCGTTCATCTGCCCCAACCTCTTCTGATTGGCTTCACTACTCTGCAACAGAATCGCCAGAATTTCCGAGGCGTACTGTTTGTTTCCATCAAACTCCTTCACCTTGATCTTACTCATCAGCCACTTGAGCAGCTTGGTCTTTTCGCACACCAACTCCGCCACCGCCGGCTTCACCTCGATCAGATTCTCGATGGTGGCGAGCGTGCCGTACACGGCGGCCATCTCGTCGGGGTCGGACTCGTTCAACCGGAGCAGATTCTGAACCAGAAGCTCGAGGACGTTGTTGTCGACGAGCGCATCCACGAGGACGCGAGCGGGCTCGTCGTTGTCGTCGACGGCGTCCTCGTCGGTCAAGTCCTGGAGGAGCTGAACGACGTCGATCGCAATGTCGGTGTTGTCGTGGCTGAGGAGGTTGAGAATGGAAGGGACGGTGTTGAGGGAGACGAGCTCCGGGTAGAGCTCGGGAGCGCTGGCGAGGCCTTTGAGCTTCTGCAGCTCGTCGTGGAGTTCGATTTCGGAGTCGGCGAAGCGCTCCGGCTGGTCCGGGTACTTGAGACGGGCGGCGATGTTGTCCTTGAGGCGCCGCTCCAAGGCGAGGACGAGCTTCTTTAGGGTTCGAGGGTCCCAGGCTTCCAGTGAGGCTCCCTGCTTCTCTAGCGCCTCCAACATCGCCATGTCGGCCATGCCGTTCGGGACCGACGACAAGTCGTCGCGTTTGCGTTTCGAATCGCGATTCCACTCTTCCATTCTGTCTTTCAGATTTCTCACCAAAACCCTACTGCTTCTTTCTTCCTCCCCTCCTCCGTCGGATTATATTTTTCGTTTTCTCTTTTTCTATAAATTTCTCATTTCTTAATACACCACTTATTTAATTTCTCATTCGAATATTTTACTGAATACACAACCTGAAGTACCTAAAATATCTTTAATCTAAAATGACTATATTAACACTATTATTATTGTATAATTAGTATATATTTATATAAATTAACATTTTATAGATGTTCATATCTGTTACTTGTGTTAGTTCTTGAGAAATCCGTACAAATTCATTATTCATTTCAAATTCTTAAACATGAAAATGATAAACAAGATGAAAAATACATATCTGAATAGTGTGTTTGGGTGAAAAGGAAAATATGTGAAATATAACGAAATATATAGGTGTTCATATGCATAACAATTACATCGTTTGACACTTTGAGTCTTTGACACTCTAAACTTGGAAATTATGAATCTTTAAAGATGTCTTAATTGCAGGTAACAAAAATTATCTTCCTGACGCCTTAACCAGAGAATTGGTGATGTTCAGCATAAGTGAAGGAAGCGATGAAGGTCATAATCCTAGAAATAGAAGACCAAGAGAAGAACCATAACAACCAGAAGAAATCGAAAGGGTTCTTAAGAGTTTCTTGTTGTGTCCTAAAAGACCAGCCACAACTGACCAATCCTAGGGCAAAGGATTGGCTAGCCCGTCTCAAACAACAAACGATAAAGGTTTAACAAGACCGTTGATGGCTGCTGCTTTGCCAAAAAACAGGCTTACTCCTTAGGGAGTCCTAAATGTTCATGGTTACCAATTAAATACTTTTCCTGAACCAATTTTTCGTTGTGGCAAAAAATTAGCTTTCTACCAGAAAGCATTGCTCGATAATCTAATGTTTGCCTTTCAAGAAAGTGACTTGGGACTCATGGTACAATCACTTCAAGCTCTGTCAGAAGAGTTGCATGAAGCGCACCAAGGGAATAAACAACAGAGTGTTGTCCCAGTGAATATGTTCAAGGTAAAGTACCTTGAAGGTCCAAAACGTGTTAGAGTTCCTATTCTAGCATTAAAAGAATTAGAGTGGTTCAAATTTCATGACAGCATTGGAATTCATTCTTGTGACCGAGTCTTACCAGAAACATTTTTTACCGTCCCAGGACCATATCCAAGAAGATATGTTGTGAATGTTCAAAGTGAACATCCTCAAGAACATAAGCTTTGGCTAGTTGAAAATGGCTTTGTTTATAATATGTGGACAAAATCAAACGACGATCTTAAGGGATTGCCTGCCATTATTGTCAACACAATCAAGAATGTTAGAAAGTCAAACTGCATTCTCAGGCTTAAGTTCAGATCCACACCTCCTGAGTGGGTGCAGAAGAAAAATGGAGAAACATAATACATATCTCCATACCACTATAGAAGAATTATCCAAGGGCAATACTTAGAGCCTGCGTACATGTCAAGGATACAATGGGCAACCTAACTCTAGTATCCCATGGATGAAAGTCATGTCCCTGGAATATATCAAGAAAATCATCGAGGATGATCAAGAGAATACTTATCTTGTATATGAAGAAAAAATAATTGTATCGCCTATGACCATCTTGAGGTCATTGATTTATTTTTATCTCTCAAGAAGAAGGAAATTGATTCCACCTTAGCATGTGCTCAGTGGATTGAAAAGATTGAAAAGATTGAAAATGACAAGCACTATAAGGTGTATGAAGATACTGACATGGAAGAAAATGAAAAAAATGTAAGAAACAGATATGAAGATCCTGTATTGGGTAATAATTCTGAAGATTTCGATGACATGTGAGCTTTTCCTTATCAAGAAGGAATCTATTTTTAGCTAGTGGATGAGTAATGGAGCTGCCAACTAGTAGAGGAATTATTGAAATGTCAGCTAATGGAAGAATAATGGAGCTGCCTTTTATCGTTTTTATGTTGTATTTCAATTTTAGTTTGAGTTTCGCTGCCTATATAAGGAACCTTAAGTCTTAGTGTAGAGGCATCAGAAAATTGAGCAAAATCATTTTCTCTCAAGGAGTAAGAAAGCCTTAGTAGTGTGTTCTTTCCTTGTTGTCCAAGTTAGTATGGAAGTGGTGTGTCTTTTTATTTCAAGTAAGTACATGTAATCATAATTATGAATAGTTAAACAGTTTTTAGTTGTTTGCCCAAGAGTGAGGCTCTGGATTTTAGTTTGTATTTATGTTTGAATAAATAAATTCTACTTTGTGCCCGGTACCCCTTCACAACAAAAAAAAAAATTGTTATTATATTTATGCAAATTTCTAGTTTAGTATTGTTAATTTGTAGCATTTTAGGATTTTAATTAGAACATTTCCTAATAAGGCAGCAGTGATTCCACTAAACCCAGTAACCAAGTCGACTGTAAGTCTTTGGGTGAATTTTTGGCATGTTGAAGACTAGTTTTTTCTAAAAATGTTTTAATTAGGTGCTAGTAATAATCATTTACATACATGGTAAAACCTTTGCAACTGGTGACAACAGGTTTGTTGTCATCCCACTTGATATACATGTGATATAATAATCATTATGCACAACAAAGAAGGAAGAAAGTTTGGAGGTAGGGCCTTGTACTTTAAATGGATAGTTAGCTAGTTGAAACATATCCATCCGCATTCTAACACTTTCACGGACGTGCGCTCTCGATCCAGCCTATATATATATATATATATATA
>NC_020491.1:21100400-21114899 GCF_000184155.1 Fragaria vesca subsp. vesca
CCTGCCCTTGATCAAGGTCGGAGGAGGGACGTCCGCACTTTAACTTTTTTTGTGGACGTCCGCTTCTAAACGTTCATGTACACACACACACATATTTCATAAGAATTCATGTTTTTGAACAAGTATATTGTTAGAAATATATGTATTTTCACACTATATTTATATTTTATGTTCGATCTAAGCATGATAGTGATGAAAAGAAAAATAAAAAGAAAATGCTAGAAATATATATTTTTTAATTATAAAAGAAAAACAAAAATCAATTTTTTTCTCTTAATAAAAAGACAAAATAATTTAGAGCCATTGGATTTAGAATGATAAGATTGTATTTTTGCTTAAGAACGACATGACATAATCTTTTTAATTGGTGATATGTCTAGGTGACATAGCATGCCACCTAAGATTAATGTCACAAATCTTAGGCCTTAATAAGACCAAAAATCATTTTCCTTCTTTCAAATTGAACAATTTTGTTTCAGTTTTTGAATATTATAATCAGTAGAAAATGCCCACTAGCCCTAAATTTAGAATTTCTTTCCCATTAACAAAAAGAGATTTGAAAATTCCCATCAGCTCTATAGACTCTTAAAGATCTTTTTCCAGTAACAAATTTTTTAATTTTTTGTGTTTTTTTCCTGACCAAATTACCCTTGTTTTAGATCTTTTTTCTCTCTTATGTTTCTCTCGTTCAACAAATCTCCCTCCCTCCCTCCCTCCCTCCCTCTCCAGATATGGTTTATGGACCGGAGCTTCCAACTGTTGCCGCCAAGTTCAAACACCACGACGTGCCTCCGATCAATCCCGTCCATTTTGGCGACTATCTCACCGCGCTTTACATCCGAGCAAACGACGTACCTCCGATTAATCTCGTCCACTCCGGTGACGATCTCAAAGTGCTTTACAACCGAGCCGACGATGTGACTCAAATCAATCCTTCCTACTCCGGCATGGTAGAATGCATTATGGGCTGCCATGATTTCTTGCTAAATAGCCAATAAAGTAATGTCATCTTCTACCTTTTCAAAAGGCAATAACTGGTTGAACAAGTTTCCTCTCCTCTTTTATTTGTACTTCCCTTCTTACTTTTAATAAAAATTTGACGGAGTGTAGTAGACCCATATCTTGAATTTGTTTACTTAATATTTTGTAGCTAAGATCTATCCTCTATACTCGAAGGTAAACAATTAATTTTTCATTATCACAGTTTCGTTTCTTACTAGAACAAAATTACTTGCTATCTGCTGCAAAGAAACTAGAGAAGAATTGCAAGAACAGATATAATCGATAATGTTAAAACATGTTAGATCAGGCCTTGATAGAGAACATCTTAATTACTTGGGCAATATCTATTTGATTCAAAGAAAAATCTATAGAGTTCTAAAGAACATTAAGATTATCAAAGAAACTCTTGAATTGTATCAAGAACCTTTGAAATATCTAAATATAGGATAAATTAGTGATCAATCTCGAGGAGATTACATTAAACTCGAAGAGATATCTCTTCATCAATTTCTCTTCCGCTTGAGCAAATTATCTCAAGCAAATTACTATGATTGAATTAACCGGTATCAGAGCCAAGCTTTTAAGCTGGTGCTCAAAAGAAATCCCAAGATGGGAACATGAATTGAACAAATACTAGAAAAACTTGAGTTTTTAATACAACAAGTTGATTCGAGGCATTAAGAGAATGTCTAGAAAGACTTCCAAATATAGTCTATCAGTTGACTAAACTGGAAAGTTGACTATATTCGATGCCTCCCAGAAGAAAAAAAGAATTATTGACAAATGTCACTAATAAGATAGAAGAGCTTACCAACAACATGTAAAAATCTTAGAATATGTTCAAGAGATAGCTAGAGAACATAAAAGGCTAAAAAGTGATAGTCAATCTAAGATAAATACCACAAAAACTCATGGATTTAAAACTTTAGAAGTCTCTCAAGGAAATTCTTCACCAAAAACTTTTCTTTTTGAACCAACAATAAGTCCAAGAATTTTTGGATCCTCAGAACCTCCAAAGCTTAAAGATATAATAGACATGAAGATGATGAACATTTTTAAAAAGAAAAAAGAATACAACTGCTAAACTCTGAAAAATTCGAATACAATAAGATAGAAAATAATATCAGGAATTCAACAATCCCAAAATTCAAATTCAACCAAATCGAAAAGAGGAAATTTTATCGAAAATGAGAAATTTTGATTTGTTGGATAGCCATCAATTCAAAATTTTAGAGTTTACCACTCCAGCAACAACAAGAGAAACATGTAAAGCTTGAAGTGGTGGCTAAAGCCCAGAAAAGGAATTATAAATTTATGCACATTGGAGCAGTCCAAGTAGACGTAAAGCTACTCGTCAGAGAAGGATTAAATTGTTCAGTTATATGTGTTTTACAAGACAATAGGTTGACAAATTTTCAGAAAAGTTTGCTAGGAACTCTTCAAGCATCGTTATGCAATACTTCAACTGCTTCCCAAACCTTTCAACAAGTTTGAATGATGCTGCTCTCGATCTATTTAAAGCTGAGAGTCAAAACAGATGACACATCAATGAAAGAAGGCATGCAAGAGCTTACTATAGTTTATAGGACTTACTATAAACTAATGAGTACAATAGTAGAGCCAAAAACCAAGTTAACCGGGACGCTGCACTATAACACCCTGACCTTAAATTTAATTGAATAAATAAACAAATTAATTATCAAAATTTTTCCACAGTAGTAGAATTTGATCAACAAACAAAATCAATAATCACCAATCAACCTGTCAAAACAAAGTCAAACATAATACTAGCATTATCCCAACAATACCCATAAACCAGGATCACATTCATTGTCCAAATTCTAAAATGAATTACCATAGGTAATGTCGGGTTTACCTTTTCATCTCTAACCACAACCATGATCGACAAGTTGTCGATTTCTTATCTCCTTCAACTCGATTTCTCACATGACGAACAAGATTTATTGCCTTACGCAGTCAGACACCAGCTAACTGAGATAGAGTGATTTGGGAGGTCAGTGTATACCAGACGGGAGATACCAAACGTATCTCTATTCAAGTTATTGGGTGTTTCTTCTAGGTTGAGCATGCTAGGCTCTTCTTGAATTATCCATCTCTTCCCGTTCGAATCGTGTTCCCCTTCTATTCTTAGAAGAACACAAATTCCAGGAGAGTGCCCCCATCCCCCATTGATAGAAATCAGTGAGAGAGATTGATTGAGTAGGTCAGTAGTCTAGCTTTTTCTCCTTCGGATTGTGTCTCCTTGTATTCAGAATAGAAGAACACAAAACCATTCGAACAGTAAGAGAAGAGTCCAAGAGTTCCCTCCTCCGTGTTCACTCTCTAGAAAAATCCCCTCCTCTTTTTATCTCTCTAAGTCGGTGATCTAGAGAGATCTTGTCCTTCCCCTCTCTTTTTTTATTATTAATTTTTTTATTAATGTCGGTTCAACCTTCTAGAACCTCCCTCCATTATACATTTACCATTTACCTTCTAGAACATTAGTACACAAGTATTAAACCGACCATTACCTGGTCTCACAAAATCCATAAACTCATAAACATACGAGAGAACCTGGTCATGCAATCCAAATAGACCAATATTATTTAAGAATGCATCTCAATTTTCTTCTCAGTGGCATTTGAATACTTTTCTTTCTTTTCCACTTTATTACCAGTTATTAAATGATATTGAATGGTTGAATGGTTGCCTCACCCAGTCTAAGAGCTAAGCTCAGGTTTTGTAACCTGACATTCATGTATGAACTATACCCAGAACTCCAAGGTAAGAAGTACTATCAAATTTAATAAGCAATTACAATGCTCCATTTATCAGTGCCTTCATAGCCTCAAAATATAATTTGAAAGTTATAAAACAGCTTAGGGCAAGTCCAACAGTGGTGCTATATTTGGGTCTTGGTCTCATTTTGAGACTTTTTGTGCTTGTTTGGTACCCAAGACAATTCTGGGTCACTCTATTCTTACTCAGTGCTAACTTGTACCATGTTTGGTGAGATAGTAGTGCCTAAGATGGGATAGTGGGAAGAACAATCATCAAACCTTCTTGATAATTTAACTACAAAACATGTTCATCAATTGTAGCAGACTATACCAGGATTCAACTCCTTCATCCACGCACTCACATCTCCCAAGTCCCAACTATCCCCCAATTTCTCAAACCCACTTTCTACTTCATTCATTCAACAACCTAAGAACTACTCTTTCGTAATTGATTTTCTTCTTCTTGTTCATATCGCAACGGAGTACTACCACAAGACTCACTAGAAAAAAAAAATCATAGAACCCAATCAAATTTTCCAAATCCAACCACAGATCTCAAACCACATAACCCAATCGAATTTCCAAATCCAAACCATAAAACCCATAACTACCCATGCCAAATCTGCCTTCAAATCATTTCTTATGAAGAATTACGGCATGCGCCGGTGATGGAAGATGGCAGAAGTCCCGTCGCTGTTGTTGTGTGCCTGAACCAAAGAAAATACGAAGAAGCTGATGATGCTTGGTGGTTAAGGTTTTGAAATCGAAATTGGGGGAAAATGAAACCGGGGGTCTACAAAGTCGCTCAGTCGGGCAACAATGGATCTGGAATGACTGGGCTATTGATCAATGGAGTTGATTGGTCTTCACTCTTGAGAGAGAGAGAGAGAGATCATGAGTCCTGAAAAATGAGTACCCACAATAACACCACCTACGGAGTTTGAGAGCCAAAACATGTGTTAGGTAGTACCATTTATTTTTGTATTCCCTCACACCAAACACAGCTCAAACTACTTAGTACCTCTTATTTAGTACAATATCATCTAATCCCATATACCAAACATGCACTTTATCTCCAACAACCCATTTTAGGTGGACTTGGTCTTGGAATTATAGGACTTGGTTCTATTTTCAGTCTTATATTTGACTCAAACAGTGGCCTGGGCTCACAACAACTAAATTGGGCTAGACATCCCCATTCAATAACGCCCTAATGATGGAAACGGGTGAGGCGCGCAACAAAAGACTTCGACGTGCATGGACACGCCTTTAGGTGCCTAGAAGAGAGAAAAGTGGTCGGTGGACCCCACCTTATCTATTTTCTTACTTTCCTATGGTTATTTAATGGATGGCTCAAATTTCTCTAGTTTAAAATCGTGTGGTTAAGATCTGATATAATATTTATTATTATCAACTCATTCCAATGGACATATACTAGATTTATGGCTGATGTTTTATGGCCAAAATATTTACAGCCCTCTATAAATATGGCATCCATTTTTACCTAAAAATATAAGAAATATTATTTTTACCCAAGTAATATGATTCTATTTTTACTTTACCATATTATGATAAAAATAAAAATGTCGAGATTTTCTTTATATGCTAATATAACATGTTATTTTATTATAATATTCATAAATATTGTACTCAAAACTTAATTTAATCAAAAATAGTGTAAATAGCACCTCCAAATAAGACTCATTGTTAGAGATTAGAAAATGAGTCTTATATGAATAGTGCAACAAAAGGTCCTAAAATAGATATAGGACTCGATTTATAGAACTATGGTTGGAGTTGCCCTTAGGGCCAATGTTATATAATTAACTAATTGCATCATATTTAACCAAACATGGTCTTCCAATATCGGTATTGTTATACCCACGCATAATTATACACAAGATAGTTGTCTTACCTCTGGAAGGTCATTGATAATATTGAGAAAACAGCTGTAATTCTGGAATTCACCTAAACCTAGCATTCCGCCGTAACCCCGGCACTGCGTCGTAAACTCGACACTCAACCGTAAACCCCGCACACCGTGGTATCCCGAAACGGTTAGGGTAATAACCAGGACGCCGCACGAAGCAGTTAGGGTAATAACCGGAACGCCGCACAAACCCTGGCACTCAGCCGTAACCCCAACACTCAACCGTAAACCCTGCACACCGCGGTATCCCGAAGCGGTTGGGGTAATAACTGGGACACCGCACGAAACGGTTAGGGTAATAACAAGGACATTGCACGAAACGGTTGGGTAATAACCGTGATGCCGCACGAAGCGGTTAGGGAAATAACCGGGAAGCCGCACGAAGCGGTTCGCTAATAACGGGGACGTCGCACGAAACAGTTGGGTAATAACCGGGACGCCGCACAAAGCGGGATAGGTATTAACCGAGACGCCGCACGAAGCGGTTAGGGTATTAACCGGGACGCCGCACGAATTGGATGGGGTAATAACCGAGACTCCGCACAAAGTGGTAAGGGTAATAACCGGGACGCCGCACGAAGCGGTTGTGGAATAACCGGGACGCCGCACGAAGCGGTTAGGAGACAACCGGGACGCCGCACGAAGCGGTTGGGGTAACAACCGGGACGCCGCACGAAGCGGTTCAGGTAATAACCGGACGAAACGGTTCGGGTAATAACCGGACGAAGCGGTAAAGGGTAATAACCGGGACGCCGCACGAAGCAGGTTGGGGTAATAACCGGGACATGAAGCGGTTAGGGTAATAATTGGACTCCGCACGAAGCGGTTAGCGTAGTAAACGGGATGTCGCACGAAGCGCTAAGGGTAATAACTAGAACGCCGCACGAAACGGTAAGGGTAATAACCAGGCCTCCGCACGAAGCTGTTGGGAAAATAACCAGGATGGCGCACGAAGCGGGTTAGGTAATAACCGATACGCAGCATGAAACGGTAATAGTAATAACCGATACGAGACACAAAGCGGGTAGGTTAATAACAGATAGGTCGCACGAAACGGGTTGGGAACCTGATACGCCGCACGAAGTGGGTAAGATAACAACCGAGACTCTGCAGTTAACAACCGGGACGCCGCACGAAGCGGTTGGGTAACAACCGGTACGACGCACGAAGCGGTAAGGGTAAAAACCGAGACGCCGCACGAACCGTTAAGGGTAATAACCGGGACTCTGCACGAAATGGTTGGGGTAATAATTAGAACGCCACACGAAGCGGTTAGGGTAATAACCAGGACGCCGAACGAAACAGTAAGAGTAATAACTGAGACGCCACACGAATAGGTATAGGTAATAACCGGGACGCCGCACGAAGCGGTTGGGGGAATAACCTGGACGCCGCACGAAGCGGTTCGCTCATAACAAGGACGCCGCACGAAACGGTTGGGTAATATCAGGGACACCGCACGAAACGGTTGGTTAATAACCGGGACTCCGCACGAAACGGTAAGGGTAATTACCAGGACGCCGCACTAAACGGTTGAGGTAATAACCAATACGCCGCACGAAGCGGTAAGACTAATAACCAAAACACCGCACGAAGCGGTAGGCTAATAACCGGGACTACGCACGAAGTGGTTTGCATAATAACAGGGACGTTGCACGAAGCAGTTGGGTAATAACCGGGACGTCGCACAAAGCAGTTGGGTAATAACCGGGACGCTGGAAGAAGCAGGTTGTGGTAAAACCAGGGACGTCGCACGTAGCGGTTAGTAATAATCGAGACCCCGCACGAAGCAGATGGGTAATAACCGAGACCCTGCACGAAGCGAGTTGGGGTAATAACCAAGACCTCGCACAAAGAGGGGTTGGAGTAATAACCGGGACCCCGCACGAAGTGGGTTGGGTAATAACCAGGACGCCACACGAAGCGATAAGGGTAATAACCGAGACCCCGCACGAAGCGGAAAGGGTAATAACCGAGACGCCGCACGAAGCGGAAAGGGTAATAACCGAGACGCCGCACGAAGTGGTAAATGTAATAACCGGGACGCCACACGAAGCGGTAAAGGTAATAACCGGGACTCCGCACAAAACGGTTAGGTAATATCTGGGACGTCGCACAAAGCGGTAAGGGTAATAACAAGGACGCCGCACGAAGCGGGTTGGGGTAATAACCGGGACACCGCTCGAAGCGGGTTGGGGTAATAACCGGAACGTCGCTCGAAACATGTTGGATAATAGCGGGGACCCCGCACAAAGCAGGTTGGGTAATAACCGGGACGCCGCACGAAGTTGTAATAATAATAACCTGAACGCCGCACGAAGTGGTAGTGTAATAACCGGGACGGCGCACGAAGCGGTAGTGTAATAACCGGGACGCCGCACAAAGCGGGTTGGGTAACAACCGGGACCCAGCACGAAACGGGTTGGGGCAATTGCCGAGACCCCGCACGAAGCAGGTCGGGGTACAGTCGGGACCCGCACGAAGCGGGTTAGGTAATAACCGGGACCCATATGAAGCGGGTCGAGGTGATAACCGGGACCACACACGAAACGGGTCGGGGTAATAACTGGGACCACGCACGAAATGGGTCGGGGTAATAACTAGGACCCTGCACGAAGTGGATCAGGGTAATAACCGGGACCCCTCACGAAGCGGTAAGGATAACAACTGGGACCCCTCACAAAGGGGCAAGGGTAAGAACCGGGACGACGCACGAAGCGGGTTAGGTAGTAACGGGGACACCGTACGAAGCGGGTTGGATAATAACCGGGACGCCGCACGAAGCGGGTTGGGTAATACCCGAGACGCCGCAAGAAGCGTGTTGGGGTAATAACCGGGACCCCGCACGAAGCGGAAAGGGTAATAAAGAGGACGCTGCACGAAGCGGTTAGGGTAATAACTGGGACTCCGCACGAAGCGGTTGGGCAATATCCGACACGTCGCACGAAGCGGGTTAGGGAAATAACCGGGACGCCGCAAGCAGCGGTATGGGTAATAACCGGGACGTCGCACGAAGCGGTAGGGTAATAAACGGGACGCGGCACGAAGTGGGTTGAGTAATAACCGGGACCCCGCACGAAGCGGGCTCGGGTTGGGAAATAATCAGGATCCTGCACGAAGCGAGCTCGGGTTGGGTAATAACCGGGACCCCGCGCGAAGTAGGTTGGGTAATAACCAGGACCCCGCACGAAACAGGATGGGTAATAACCGCGACCTGCACGAAGCGAAGTGGGGTAATAATCGGGACCCCGGAAAAAACAGGTTAGGGTAGTAACCAGGAGCCCGCACGAAGTGGGTTGGGGTACTAAACGGGACCTCGCACAAAACGCGTTGGGGTAATAAACGGGACCCCGCACGAAGAGGGTTGGAGTAACCGGGAGCCCGCACGAACCGGGTTGGGGTAATAACCGAGACCCAACACGAAGCGGGTTGGGGTAATAACCGGAACCCCGCACGAAGAGGGTTGGAATAACCGGGACCCTGCACGAAGCGGGTTGGGGTAATAACCGGGACCCCGCACAAAGCGGGTTGGGGTAATAATTGGGACGCCGCACGAAGCGGTAAGGGTAATAACCAGGACGCTGCACGAAGCGGTTGGGTAATAATCAGGACGTCGCACGAAGCGATAAGGCTAATAACCGGAACGCCGCACGAAACGGTAAGGGTAATAACCGGGACTCTGCACGAAGCGGTAAGGGTAATAACCGAGACGCCGCACGAAGCGGTAAGGTAATAACCGGTTCGCCGCATGAAGAGGTAAGACGATGCGGTAAGGTAATAACCGAGACCCAGCACGAGGAGGGTTGAAATAATCAGGACCCCGCACGAAGCGGGTTAGGGTAATAACCAAAACCTCGCACGAAGCGGTAAGGGTAATAACCAGGACCCGCACGAAGCTGTTGGGTAATAACCGGGACCCCGCACGAAGAGGGTTGGTGTAATAACCGGAACCCAGCACGAAGCAGGTTCGGGTAGTAACCAGGACCCCAAACGAAAAGGGTTGGAGTAACCGGGATCCCGCACGAAGCGGATTGGGGTAATAACCGGGACCCCGCACGAAGAAGGTTGGAAAAACCAGGACCCCGCACAAAACGGGTTAGGGTAATAACCGGGACGCCGCACGAAGCGGTTGGGTAATAACCGGGACGCCGCACGAAACGATATGGGTAATAACCGGGACGCCGCACGAAACGGTAAGATGATGCGGTAAGTTAATAACCGGGACCCCGCACGAAACGGGTTGGGTAATAACTGGGACCCCGCACGAAGTGGGTTGGGTAATAACAGGGACGCCGCACGAAACAGGTTAGGGTAATAACTGGGACGCCGCACTAAGCGGATTGGGTAATAACCGAGACCCTGCACGAAATGGGCTCAGGTAATAACCGGGACCCTCCACGTAGCGGTAAGTGTAATGACCGGGTCGCCGCACGAAGCGGTAAGGGTAATAACCGAGACGCCGCAAGAAGCGGTTGGGTAATAACCGGGAAGTCGCACGAAGCAGTAAGAGTAATAACCGGGACTTAGCACGAAGCAGTAAGGGTAATAACTAGGACGCCGCACGAAGCGAAAGGGTAATAACCGGGACGCTGCACGAAACGGTAAGACTATGCGGAAGGGTAATCACCAGGACGCCGCACGAAGTGGTAAGACGTTGCGGTAGGGTAATAACCGGGACGCCGCACGAAACGGTAAGACGATGTGGTAGGGTGATAACCGAGACGCCGCACGAAGCGGGTTTGGTAATAACTGGGACCCCGCACGAAGTGGGTTGGGTAATAACCGGGACCCCGCACGAAACGGGTTGGGGTAATAACCGATACCCGCACGAAGCGGGTTGGGGTAATAACCGAGACGCCGCACGAAACGGTAAAGGTAATAACCGAGACTCCGCACGAAGCGGTAAGGGTAATAGCCAGGACGCCGCACGAAGCGGTAAGACGATGCGGTAAGACGATGCGGTAGGGTAATAACCGGGAAGCCGCACGAAGCGGGTTGGGTAATTACTGGGACCCTGCACGAAGCGGGTTGGGTAATAACCGGGACCCCGCATGAAACGAGCTCGGGTAATAACTGGGACCCACATGAAAAGGGTTGTGGTAAAAACCGGGACCCGCACGAAACGGGTTGGGTAATAACCGGGACCCGCACGAAACGGTAAGGGATAAACCGGGACGTCGCACGAAGCGGTAAGGTAATAGCCGGGACCCGCACGAAGCGGGTTGAGGTAATAACCGGGACGCCGCATGAAGCGGAAAAGGGTTCTTTAAGGTTATGAAAAGAATAATTATCTAGTGTTTTTAAGTCTTGAATGGGTCTTTGTCTATTTAGGTATTCAAGTCTTATTATGAATAAGTTTACAAGTCTTATGGTATTTTAAGAGTCCTATAAAAGGCTTTCTAATGTACTCCGAATAGCAGATTTGAATGAATTAAGATTTTATCTTATTGAAGGCATGGCGTTGTTTACTCTCCCCTAACCCTCTCATTCTATTTCTCTCTCCTAAAGCTAAGAAACCCTTGTCCCTTCCAAACCCTTTGCTTTTTCTTAATCTCTCAGCATTCTCCAGCCCATCCTATTCTCTCTATCGCTGACTATTGGCCTCTCCCTGCATCAAAATGATAATCCACCATTTTTGTCTCAATCATGTACAATACCACTGTATTAAGTGATGTTGATAATGTTCTAAGAATTATGGTCATTATTTCTAGTCATTATTATGTAGATACATATTTAAAAGCAATAAAGATTACTTCCTATTTTCAACTTAACTCCAAATAAACATCAAATTTGATTAAGTTACTCTCTGTATAGAAATGTAAGTGAGATATATAAAGTGGTACCTCCAAACATGAAAATTCTTTTTGATAATGTTAATTCCAAATGTTTCTTCATTTCTAAAGTATAGAAATATCAATGAGAGATTTTAAAGTGCCAAAAAAAGGAAGGACTTGAACAGAATAAACTTACCTGATATGTTTCTACTCTTATGTCCATACTTCAGATATGGCGGTATAAAGCTGATAGGCAGAAACTGTTCAAACAATGGGAAAAAAATAAATACTTTGATACAGATCAGCAAAAAAACAACACAGATTAACTTAGAGCAAATTCCTAATATTCAATAGTATCATGAAATTAAGGTGAGAAACAGCCGAGATGAATAACAAAATTAAATTAGTTGATGTGATGAGTATTAGTCCCAAGTAACTACTCTATTCTACTCTCCTTTTAAATAATTCAATGTATTATCATATACAGTCTTCTCTTTGTTTACGGTTTATGAAAAGAAAACACTTGAAACATGTATCACATATTCAGATGCGTTGACAATGCAAAGAAATAATGCAGATGATCAAACAGGTGCCCAACAATAACAGGTGTACCGATAATAATAGTCCATGACCTCCAGACACACTCCTCTCTTCTACATTGTTTTGCCTACATGATCATGAGAAATTATAACTTTTTTGCAACAATCACTCTACCTTAAAGGCCCTGGCACATTGATAAGGAAAGTATAAGGCACAGAACATGTGACATAGAATAAAACCTGTCAGCAGCTTAACAATAGTGCACGCATTTGATACTCTGTGATGTGTAAATAACTAAATAATTGACTGTACCCTATTCCAAGTTTCGACAAGCAAGACTGAACTAATATGTTCTTTCTCGGCATCTTTAAAACAAAACACTAACACCCTCACCCATCTCCTACAAGTTATACCACCATAATTTTCAAAACTAGTGTATCTTGACTACCATTTTCTAATCATACCTCTAAATCTATTCCATACAGTTTTTATATCGAACAGTGGATAAGGAATCCATGACCAAAGGATGCTAGAACTGAAAAAATAGAAAAAAGAAAAAAGAAAGAAAAAACCAAAAAAAAAAAACGAAACAGCAACAGACAAACAACAAATCATAGACACTAAAGGAAACTTTTCTTCAATTTCAGAAGATAGCTGAAGAAACTGATGACCATCAACATATAGGTTTCATGAGATACAACAAATGCATGTTTTCAAAAATGCAAGGTAAGGTATATTACAAACAAAATTTGCAATCCACAATCAGATAACATAATTTAGATTTGAATATCACTAAAGTTCCCCAAGTAAATATAGCTAGTGCCTATAGAAAGACTTCTAACCTGTATACGAATTTCATCTCTTGATGCACCCTGCAACTGCCTTCCAACAGCGTCTAATATTATACCATCTTCGGCAAATACAAGCTCAACTGACTTCATACATCCATCAACAAGATTGCGGACGAGCGATAGAGCTTTCTCTTGGACAAAAGGCTCAGGGTCTGCTGGTGCAGATACATTTAGGCATCGTTTATATTAAAATAATATGAAAAGGTTAAAACAAACTACTTTGAATTGTCACAATAAACTTTCACGTTACCAGATATAAGACTTGCTAGTGAGGACGCTGTGAGCTCCATGAATATTTCTTGTTTACACATGTAGTCTGCAAGGCACATACATCAAATTCCTTAAACCCCATAAAGTATTTAATCTCAAAGTTGAATCCATTGATCTTGATAACTGAACAAGCTGCTTCACACCTCACTGTAGAAATAATGACCCATGCGTAGTAAAATCAACAACTATGTTTCCAACAGCACTAAGAGCTGCCACCTAAAAAACAAGCATGGAAGATAGATTAGCACAATGCACCCATCTTTCTATAATAAATGATAAGGTAACATATTCAATCCTAATGGATGACCACAATTTATTATAGGCAATTTTCAGGTACGTTTTCTATATTGTAATTGTATATGTATTCCGTACATCCAAGATTACTAACAATAACCCAGGAATTTCAATGACAAAATGCCAATGTATTTCATAGTTTTCCGAACATGCTTCTTAGTTTTATAGATTCTCCTAATAAGGACACTGAAACTGTGACCATTTAGTATACATTACAGCATAGATGAAAATGTTTCAAAATGCATTAATTTTGCAGATGCTACAGAAACAGTAACCAAGAATTCAGTCCAGAAGAGAAAATAAAAAATGAGCTGGTCAGTTCCACAAAATACAGAACTCACAAGGCATAGACCTCTGCATGAGTTTGCTATTTGATAAGTACAACAAATCCTGGCATTTGTGACCAACAGAGTGGTCACAAAAACTAGCAATTTTGGCCATTAAATGTGTTTAGTGACCCAAAAAAGGTGGTCATTGAGTGGTCACTATAGGCTCGCCACTAATTCTCAACAATGACCAGTTACAAGACTTGGTCACTAAAAGTTTTGATTTTAGTGACCACCATAATCTGGACACTAATAGAGATAGCAATAGTGACCACA
Source organism: Fragaria vesca subsp. vesca (assembly GCF_000184155.1). Taxonomy (NCBI): domain Eukaryota; kingdom Viridiplantae; phylum Streptophyta; class Magnoliopsida; order Rosales; family Rosaceae; genus Fragaria; species Fragaria vesca. The sequence goes on from NC_020491.1 coordinate 21,114,444, forward strand.
TAATTGATCACTAAAGGGTCAGATGTAGTCACTGAAAGTGACTATTTGGTCACTAAACCTCAAAGAAATGCATATATTAGTGACCATATCGACAGGCCACTAAAGAATTGACCGTTAAAAAAATTTAAATCTGCAAATAACAGTAGCCTTTCTAGGCCTTTTTAATCTTGGTCTCCATTCATTCTAAAAAAAATCTTAGTCTCCTTTACACATGATGACATGAACATATGTAAATAATGATGAATACTCAATCATTAAAACTGTGAAATACAAATTAACAGTCTACAACACTAAAAGAAGTCATCTATGCAAAACTCTTAATTATATGAATGCACTACAACCTTACGAATTTTGACCATTCTGCAAAAAAAAAAAAACATAAAAAGATTTGAGTCAGTTACAAGGAGAACGTAGAATAAATGCAATAATGAAAAATGGGTAATATATATAATCATT
>NC_020491.1:21114919-21117018 GCF_000184155.1 Fragaria vesca subsp. vesca
ACCCGCACAAAACGGGTTAGGGTAATAACCGGGACCCGCACGAAGCGGGTTGGGGTAATAATTGGGACCCCGCACGAAGCGGTAAGGGTAATAACCAGAACGTCGCACGAAGCGGTTGGGTAATAACCGGGACGCCGCACGAAGTGGTAAGGGTAATAAGCGGAACTCCGCACGAAGCAGTAAGGGTAATAGCCGGGACGCCGCACGAAGAGGTAAGTGTAATAACCGGGATGCCACACGAAACGGTTAGGTAATAACCGGGACGTTGCACGAAGCAGTAAGGGTAATAGTTGGGACCTCGCATGAAGCGGTATGGGTAATAACTGAGACGTTGCACGAAATGGTTGGGTAATAATCGGGATGCCGCACAAAGCTGTAAGGGTAATAACCGGGACGCCGCACGAAGCGGTAAGGGTAATAACTGGGACTCCGCACGAAGCGGTTGGGTAATAACAGGGATTCCGCACGAAGCCGTAAAGGTAATAACCAGGACGCCGCACAAAGCGGTAAGGTAATAACCGGTTCGCCGCACAAAGAGGTAAGACGATGCGGTAAAGTAATAACCGGGACCCCGCACGAAAAGGGTTGAAATAACCGGGACCCTGCACGAAGCGGGTTGGGGTAATAACTAGGACCCGCACGAAGTTGTTGGGTAATAACCGGGACCCCGCACGAATAGGGTTGGTGTAATAACCGGAACCCAGCAAGAAGCGGGTTGGGGTAGTAACCGAGACCCCGCACGAAGAGGGTTGGCAAAACCGAGACCCAGCACCAAGCGGGTTGGGGTAATAACCGGGACCCCACATGAAGCGGGTTGGGGTAATAATCGGGACCCCGTACGAAGCGATAAGGGTAATAACCGGGACGCCACACGAAGCGGTAAGAGTAATAACCGAGACGCCGCACGAAACAGTAAGGGTAATAAACGAGACGCCAAACGAGCCGGTAAGTGTAATAACCGGGAAGCCACACGAAGCGGTAAGAAAACAACCGGGACACTGCACGAAGAGGTAAGACGATGCGGCATGGTAATAACAGGGACGCCGCACGAAGCGGGTTAGGTAATAACCGGGTCCCTGCACGAAGCAGGCTCCGATAATAACCGGGTCTCGCACGAAACGTGCTCGGGTAATAACCGGGACCTGCACGAAGCGGGTTGGGGTAATAACCGGGACCCGCACGAAGCGGGTTGGGTAATAACCGGGACGCCACACGAAGCGGTAAAGGTAATAACCAGGAAGCCGCACGAAGCGGTAAGGGTAATAACCGAGACGCCTCACGAAGCGGAAGGGTAATAACCGGGAATCCGCACGAAGCGGTAAGGGTAAAACATAGGACACCGCACGAAGCAGTACGGTAATAACCGGGACGCCTCACGAAGCGGTAAGACGATGCGATAGGGTAATAAACGGGACCCCGCACGAAGCGGGTTGGGTAATAACAGGGACCGCGCACAAAACGGGTTGGGTAATAACCGGGACCCCGCACGAAACGGGCTCGAGTAATAACCGGGTTCCCGCACGAAACGGGCTCGGGCAATAACCGGGACCCCGCACGAAACGGGCTATGGTATAAACCGAACCCGCACGAAACGGGTTGGGGTAATAATCGGGACCCCGCACGTAGCGGATTGGGGTAATAACCAGGATGCCGCACGAAACTCGAAGCACGAAAGGAGTTGGGTAATAACCGAGACCCCGCACGAAGCGGGTTGGGGTAGTAACCGGGACCCCCAACGAAGCGGTAAGGGTAACAACCGGGATGCGCACGAAACGGGTTGGGTAATAACCAGGACCTCTTACGAAGCGGGTTGGGGTAATAACCGGGACTCGCACGAAGCGGTAAGGGTAATAACCTGGATGCCGCACGAAGCAGTAAGGGTAATAAACGGGAAGCCGCACGAAGCGGTAAGGGTAATAACCGAGACGCCGCACAAAACAGTTGGGTAATAACCGGGAATCCGCACGAAGCGGTAAGGGTAAAACCCAGGACGCCGCACGAAGCAATACTGTAATAACCGGGACGCCACACGAAACGGTAAGACGATGCGGTAGGGTAATAACCGGGACCCCGCACGAAGCGGGTTGGGTAATAACAGA
>NC_020491.1:21117038-21129079 GCF_000184155.1 Fragaria vesca subsp. vesca
CGTGAATAACCATATGACTATTTTCTTCTCAGAAATTTCATTATACAAAGAGGCAACATAAATTTATGCAAACAAGGGGCAGGGGGATTTGAAAAGCAAAAATACTTGCACAACTACAACACAAACTAAATTCAGATATTGGTAATCATTTCTCCATTTTGTTATAAGTAATCTTATTACAAGGACCTATATATACTTCATGTAAACATAAAAGGCAAAGGGGTTATAAAAAGCAGAAACAAGTGAGCTACAACAAAATCTAGATTTGGAGATTGGTCAAAGGTTGTTTTTAATAGAAATGCTGATTCAGAACAAAAAAATTTGCAAAGCTTCAATGATTCACTGTTCCCTACACTATCATAGTATCCAATAGCCATGCAAATCAAAATCAACACAACCATCCGTAGAAAAAGAATATCAGAAATAACAATCACTTCAGATAGTATGCACGTATTTGATTTACAAATATGCAACAAGTATGGAAAAGTGTACGTAATACAGAAATGTGATGCTTGGCTGTAAATTCAGGTACTTACTTGAGGATACAACCAACACAAAGAGTACCAATCTCTCGGAAGTAGAACCCACTTTACCAATAACTAGCATCAACCTGTTTGAAATCTGTGAAGTGAGAAACCAATGTAAAATGATATATTCAATACTTCAGTCGATTCACCAACTACTTATGATACAAAAAATTCAATTTTGTAGTTCCTTTTTAACAAAGCAGATTAATAGGAAAAATATACAAAAGATTTTATCACCTCTTTGCTAATAACTGGACAATTGTCTAGCTGGACCAACGTATGAAGGATTTGTTCCCACATTGACTTTTGGGGCTTTGGCACGTTCTGCTTGTTTACACCCCCTAAGAAAACAAATAGATGACCCAACTTGATTATAACTAGCTAGATTCCACTAATTCAATAGTATATGGCTGAATTCAGTAAAGTTTTATGTAACTATGTTAAGGTGAATTTAAGATCATTGCTACGTACAATTGATATTCAATAATCATAGGCATCGGAGCGAAACTTAACTTACTTGAGCAAACAAGTAAAAAAGCCTTAGTCATCATCGCATATGTAATTAACAATGTCTGCTCAGATTGATTTGGCAACAAAATGTCATTGATAATTTCATCGAATATATAACAAATCTATAACTTCATAATTTCATTATACATATAGAGTTGGTGTTAAAATTATAAGACTCTGACAAGGGGAAGGGTTTGAGAGTGTTTGGCATTAACCAGTGTTTTGATATATGGAAACTTCTGTATACATGACTGTCTATGTACAACATTGATTCGTGTGGATAATAAAAAAAGCAATTGAAGAGTGGATATCACTTGTTAATATAAGCTTTGCTTCAAGCTAGAATGTCCTAGCCAGACAAGGACAGTAGATCAGTTGGCAAGAACACACAAATATCATGTTCACATATAAAAGTTAACATGCAATTGCAATTGCAATTGGCAATTCTAATAATGAAAAAAAAAAAAAAAATTCCTAGTCTTGGGAGGTATCTCATGTCATAATTTTCACAAAATACGCAAGTAAGGGTGTTAACTAGACTTGTATGATTAAAAATGAAAACTTACTATGTGTACGTAAACAGACGTAAGTCACTTAACTCATCATAGACTATAGAGGAGACAAAAAACAAACAACCAATAAAAAGAACCGAGCTATATTGCAGCCATACCTATAAGGGAATCATAGATGGAATGTTGAAGGGGCATATCCGAACACGAACACCAAGGGGTTCCCTAATGTAGTATGTATCAATGTCATAAGTGCATTGAGAACAAACTCCCCCATATGTAGAGTTGCCATCCCACAACCACGTTCGACCACCTCTAAAGAAGAAAAGAACGGCATGTGACCCAATTTTTGGTTACATTAATCATAACAGAATAACAGAAACCACATTAATGCATATGCAAAAACTGACTTATACTACGGAGCACATCACTACACTCAGCACCCTTCAATGTCATACCCTGCTCTATGGTGATATTCATGGCAAGTTTATCCTGAAATTTGTATCATAGACATTGAGATTCATAAGCTCATATACCATGATAGAATGATGTGAAACTCTACACCCATGCCAGTTGCAAATGCCACAAGAAAATAAGAAGTTTTAATTGGTTGATAGAAATCCTACCCAAACGACCTAATGCCAAAATCCAATCGGTAGAACCCTTAATTGATGGATCGAAAGGTCTACACCAGAGTCCTCTTTACCCAGTATTTTCCAACTTTAGTTAGTCTTGGAATCGCTCTCAAAAAACAATATGTTTCTCTAATAACGACATCAAAGCTAATTAAAAATCAAGCTAATCAGCCTAATCCTAATCAAAATTGAACAATAACAACAGCAACATCTCAATTAACGAACAAATTTACATAAGTAGAGAAAAAATAACCACTGGAAGAAAACAGAGGAAGGTCTGTTACTCACGGCGAAGCTGACCCCTTGAAATTTTGTCGACCATGCCGATTTGAAAGACATGTGAATCAAACCTCAAGAAAAATTAGGGTTGTGCTTAAGCCTTGAGAGAGAGAGTCGGAGAGAGATGATAGCAGAACAACCACAAAACTTTTAGTGGAAGAAGTCGTGATATGGCTGAGTTAACTGTTCACTTTCTTTTTTTGGCACAAACCGCGAAAAATCCCGCGTCTACCGATGAATTCTATTAAAAAAGTTACTTACCAAATTGACCATGTCACTATACGTAAATGGTAGGTCACTAAACTTATACAGTAAGCGAGCTTACAATTTTTATTACCATCAACTGTTTTAGTGACCGGTAGTTTTTGTTGGTCACTAACTCTGTTATTTGTGACCATTATAATTAGGTCACTAAGAATTTGGTCACTATAGCACAGTATTGTTGTAGTGAGTGTGTATTAACTCAAACTTGAAGGAATCCCACAAAATGATCAGATGAAACAACCAAGCCAATCTTTTACAAAAAAAAGTACATAGATAGCAGAATAATATAATAACAATGAAACTAGTTACCAAGAATCAAATCACTTCCCATTCGCAAAGGCATAGTTCCCTTTCAAAAATGACCAATATAATAACACATGCCACTAATTTCAGTTCAATACCAACAGATTTAATAGCCTCTCTCTCTAGGAAACCTTCAAACATAGGCATTCTCCATGAATGAATTCATGGAGCCATATCCAACAATTATATAAGGACCATCCCAAAACTTTATGGCATTTCATCTTGTTCCTTTACTCTATTGCTTATTTCTTTCGCACAAGTCATGTTTAAAAACACTCCACAATTGAACATACATCTCAACACACGAAACAAGCAATACAACACTCAAAACAAGTTGAGTGCTAACCATGTAAGATCCCAAAACAGACACACTAGAACAACTTAACGAAAGCAATCAGCCGAATCCGAAGGGTCAATTATGGTGGCGCTTACTTGAAAGGCGCTCCCGAGGGTTTTGCAAAGCCTCGCGAAGGAACTGGTCGACCTGATTGAGGGCGTCCTCAGAGAGCTTATCATCAGAAGCAGAGGAAACCAGAGACGACGCGTCGTTGATGAGGTCTTGCTGGGAAGGCTTGGGATCCTTGTTGTTGTTGGAGGAGGAGAGCCTCGTCGACGCCCGCGACCTCCCCATGACTCCGGGGCCCCGAGATCGTCCGCCAGAGAGGCCTCCATGGAAGAATCGAGGCTAGGGTTTGAGGAGAGGATCAGAGGACGTATGTGTGCTGAGGAGAATGAAACCCCAACCAGAATTTGGGGTTTTGATAAATTTGGGGGTTTCGGGAGGAAGAGAGAATGAAATAGAATTCCAGGGGACGAGAAAGAGTGAGAGAGAGAGAGGGGGTTTGATATTTTATCGGTGCGGACAATTCACCGAGTCGGCCTCCTTTTATCCATACATCGATTTAATTTTATCTTCACACCGACTTAATTTTATCTTCACACCGACTTAATTTTACGATTGGTATTTAAACAATTTAGTTTTTTACGGCTCAAATCGCACCGTCTAAATATTCTTAATTTCTAAATAATTTCTAAAATTCTGAAACTTCAAAACTTTATACAAAAATAGCTCAGTACTCTAAAAATTCCATGAAAATTTTTATAAACTCATCATGACACGTACTTTAATATCAAACTCTAACATCAAGGTATTCACCTGATAAAAATTTCTAAAAATATAATCTTGATATAATAAGCTCGATAAATTTTCAAAATATTTACAGTATCAATTAGTCAAACACATGATAAAGTTGGTCAGATATTTACTTAGTCCTTGTGACTTTATAATATATGTCATTGATGAGTTATTTACGTTCATCAAGTCAATTTTATAATCAAACAACAAAAAAAAAATTTTATTGTCGTCTGATATCTTTTAACAACAGACATTTAAAATTCTATCGTCTAAATATAATAACATATTATGCATAAAATTATCATGTTTTTAAGACCACAAACATTAAAAAAAGAAAAAGTTAGCAAAAAAGTATTTACTATAAATGTCTCCGACTTTATTTTAGTAAATACATAGTAAATGCAAGTGAAGAATTTAAATATTGTTATTTTAGCCAAAAGGGCCATAAGTGCTCGTTCTCTCTGGGACTTGTCGAGACTTGTTGACTCAGTGACACAGAGAAGAAGAAAAAGAAGGAAGAAGAATGAAGCGCAGGGTGTTGATGCTGTGCGGCGACTTCATGGAAGACCAGGAGGCCATGGTTCCATTTCAAGCATTGCAGGGTTATGGGCTCGCCGTCGATGCCGTCTGTCCTGGAAAGAAAGCCGGCGACGTCTGCCGCACTTGTATTCACCAACTCTCTCCTACTCACCAGGTTCACCTCACCTCTTTTCTTTTTCATTTTTTTATTATCATCATGAATTCATTACTAAAATCTGAAATCTGCTTGTTTATGATTCTTGCAAATCTAGTAAATTGCATCAGATTCTTGTATATTAAGGGTTGAGTTTTGGGGTCTCTGTTGAGACTATAGCCCCAGCTTGATGTAGTATGTTTATTTCAATGAAGGACCATTTCAATAAAAAAAAACAAAAATTTATTAGGGTTTAACCAATTAGTCGCTTTGCCTTTGATTTGACAAATTTCAGTTGGAAATATTTAACTTAGCCTTCCACACATATTCTTATATAGTCCACATATATCATATGTTTATTGCAAGTAGCTTTCACCTGATCACTAGGTGACCAAGTAAATGGTGCTCATGCATACTTTAATTTCAAAGGCTGGGAGTAAATCAGCAGAAATTAGTCATTTTAAAATCATTCCTTGAACGTAAATGACCACAAATTTCTTGGTCACCAGGTGACCAGGTATAGAGGACCATGTTTATGTATAAAATGCTGTTGTATGATCTTTTCACAGCAATCTAAGTTGAACTGGTGAAAGTCAAATGGGAAGTTACTAATAAGTGGCACTAACTCTAGTTTGTGAGGAAAGCTAAATGGCAAAAGTAAAGCAGGTAATGGGTACAACTATCAGGCTTGGGGTGGATGGGGGGTTACTATTTACAGTGCTTCCTCATCGTGTTATGAGACGATCCAACCAGTAATGGGATTTTGGAGGAAACCATTAGGCAAAATGGTTGGGTGCGTCTATTGGAATCTACTGGCCCAAGATTTTATTCAGTTCTTGGGTATTAGTCACACTAAATTGATATATGAAGTTTCATGAAATCTGCAGTGATTAAGTGCTATCTAATTATACATGGGGATATGGACCATAAGTTGAATTGAAGCATTGAGAAGGTGTCCAATGGCTTTGAAAAGGCGCGGCTACCTATCTCATGGATCCTCTAGGCCACTTTTTATCAGGTTACTCTCATCTGCTGAATCTAGTATGACTGTGTATGACTCTTCCAAGCGCTTCAACCTCACCTACAAAGCTTCCACATGACTGGATGCACTGAGGCCACAAAATTAGGCTTGTAATAGTCCTCATTTCTTTTCTGTGTCCAAGAAGCCAAAGGTTTTCCATGCCTAAAGTCTAGGTGTAGGGACTCTCTTTGCTTGTGATGGCAGTGCCTAAAATTAAGGTACAGGGATAAGGCAGGTTCCTCTGTCTCCCTATGGATGGTAATTAATCTTGGCACCTGGTCCGTCTCTATTTGACTGTAGTTCTACTGCACGATTGGGTCTAGTTTCTGCATATGCACCATGTTACAGTCTAGCTCAACACAAATCTCTTTATTAATTTGTATCCTTATTTTTTTCTTGTTTGTTTCAAGCTGCCACCACTCTCATTGTCCTCCTGTTTGATCAAGTGTCTGCCCACAACTTCTGAGGGGGTATATAGGGCTTGACCCACTCAACGCTATCTACTTTATTAACGCATCCATAAACATTCCTCCTGTTACATCCTAGCAAGTCCCTAACACAAATGGAGTTACATTTGGAATCAGACTTATGGTGTGCAGATCCCAGTTTATGCAGCCTCGTGCATGGTGGGACTGACAATACTAGAGGCAATAGCAGTAGCATGACGGTGTTGTAATGCCTATAGAATCCCATTTCACCTGGATTGAGAGTGTATGAAGTTGCATGTACAATCGGGAATCCCTTAGATTATGCACGTGTGTGTATGTTTAATTAAGGCAATCTACATTTTCCACGATGTATCAAGGAGTTAAAATTTATTAGCTATATGATTCATATAATTAACTGTTAGACACCAATCAGTCTTCTAATACCGTTTATTAGCCTAGGAATCTCAGAAAGCTAAAGGAGCAAAGACTGTTTTTTAGGGGATGATCCGTTTTTGTACTGTACTTATAATTACTAGTCTTGAAACTATGTTTATTTTCTCTCCCTTTTGTTTTACTCTGTTTTTCTGTTTTCATGAGTATTCCTTTTGTTGCAGACATATTCTGAATCACGTGGTCATAATTTTACACTGAATGCAACATTCAATGATGTTGAAGCTGACAATTATGATGGATTAATAATCCCAGGTGGGCGGGCTCCTGAGTATCTTGCTATTGATGCATCTATTGTAGATTTGGTGAAAAATTTACAGACTCCACAAAGGCAATTGCAGCTATTTGCCATGGGCAATTGGTCCTAGCAGCTGCTGGCTCAGTTAAAGGTCGGAAGTGCACAGCATATCCTGCTCTGGGACCTGTACTTGTTGCTGCAGGTGCTCACTGGGTGGAACCGGAGACCTTGGCAGCGTGTGTCGTTGATGGTAACATAATCACAGGGGCTACATATGAAGGCCATCCTGAGTTCATTAGGGCTTTTGTGAAGGCACTAGGAGGCAACACAACTGGTTCAGATAGAAGAGTCCTGTTTCTGTGTGGAGTAAGTCTTAGTTTCCTCATTTAAATTTATTTTCCTGTGTAGTGCATTGACAAACATATGATCACACTCAGTTAAAACAAACATTGCTCCAAATTGCTGTAGAAAACCAGCAGAATCAAATATGAATATCATATTTGGCATTAGAAGTCGAAGTCCCCTTTGTTACTAGAAGTCCGTGTGGTCTAGAAGTCCCCTTTGTTTACGACTGAATACTGTGCATTAGACAGTCGATATAGGCCATCCATAAACATACATGCATAATTTGGCATACAAATAACTTCAACAGAGAGTTAATTAGATGTAGCCTTGAGATATTCTATCAAAGAAAGAGGAGAGGAAGCCAGATTCAACTTTATCAGATGCATCATGAATCTCTTATTATTGGATTCCGCGATTAGTTCCGTTGTATGCGACGTCAATATATTGGTGGAATGGTAAGCCTATCTGGTCACTTTTCACACTTGAACACCTGTTTTTGTGTTGTCAGTTTGAGTTTGTTGCATGTCAAGTGGATTTTGACAAAATACCTTAGAGAAGAATCGTAAAAACTAATGACAAATAGTTCAATTTCTTAATCCCCCTCTATGAGTTAGCTACTCTTAGTTGTTTAATTTTCAGTCCTTTATGTCGTTGTGCTTTGGTAGATATTACTGTTAGAATAATTAAGCAAAGACGTAAAATGTTGTTAATTTAACATGTGGTGTGCCATGGTATAGTATTACTATTTCTATCATTATTATTTTATTTTTATTTCTGATTTGTTTGGCTGTTTCTGTTCACTTCCCAGCCTATTCTTGTTTAGCTTATCCAATAGTGATAGTGCTGAGAAGATCTTAATGATGCAATACTTGTTAGCTGCTATACAATTATGGTAATAATCTACAGTAATAACAATTGCATATAATTAGGAAGGAGAATCAGAATCACTCTTGATTTGAGGAACAGAGTGATTCTCGCTAACAATACTTAATAGGATGCCAAGAAAGGATATTTCATGGAAATGAATTAGTGCAAACATAATTTGGACCCCGTAAGTGCTCTTTCATATTTTCAAGTTATTGGTAGGTTGTGTAAGATCCTAGAAGCGAATTGTAATTTTAGTTGCCTTCTAGAGGCGTATCTTGTAATTCACTTATGTTGTCTTTGTCTTTATCTGGCAATTTGCATAATCGCATAGGCTTTCGATGTTAGCTTTTGTTTTTAAAACTTTTAATATTGTGGGTTTACTGTTGAATGTGCTGATCTTAAATCTGTCTCTACTGACATGATCAAAGTAGAAGCTAAAAGCTCGTCATATGTGGAATTGTAGCCTTTTGTTGTGATGTTGTCCCCTTCTTTTGGTCCTTATCCATGTAAATTCTTTTGTGCTTCTCTGTCCATAATATTTTACACCAGTATTGAAATACCTTTATTTTGAATCGAATTAGTGCTTGTTCAACAAATCAAGATTGGCTACCCTTTCCAAAGCAGAATTAAATGAATAACCCCATTGTTAGGTAAAATGGGTATATTAATGCTTGTCTACATATGATCTACCAATGAGTCTTAGATGTCTCAAAGTTACTGACTTGTAGATTCTTTCGCCGATACTTGTAGGACTTCATGGAAGATTATGAGGTGGCTGTGCCTTTTCAGTCGCTTCAAGCTCTAGGGTGCCATGTCGATGGAGCTTGCCCCAATAAGAGATCTGGTGATATTTGCGCAACTGCTGTCCATGATTTTGAAGGTGATCAAACCTACAGTGAGAAGCCAGGACATAATTTCACTTTAACAGCTGATTTTGAAGCTATAGATGCCTCCAGTTATGATGCTCTTGTCATCCCTGGCGGTCGGGCACCAGAATATTTGGCATTAGATAAGAAAGTTATTGAACTAGTGAAACAATTTATGGAAGCCAAGAAACCAGTTGCATCCATCTGCCATGGGCAACAGATTCTAGCTGCTGCTGGTGTTCTACAGGTAGGCTATTGACACAAGCACCTTTAGTACATAGGATCAACACGGTGTTCATTTGAAAGTCGAGGAGTATTTTCATTTTCTTTCTTTTAGCCATACTGCACGCTTTGTTTGCTGAAATTTCATCTTGTTATCAATCCGGTCCTTTCTCTTTCTTGACTTTCATCCCTAAGAAAGTCTAATTTTGGAATCAAATAGGAGCTAATGACCTAAAGAGGCCACATGTATAAAATACTCAATGAAATCAACAAAGTTGATAAGTGAGTCTTTAAACATTTCTATAACATTTATTGAATGTTTTCCGATATTTCCTTCAGTTCTCCAGGATAAGTGAATGCTACCAAGCAATGAAAAAGGAAAAAACAGCTTCTACTTTATTAATAAAAGCACACAAGATTTACTTTGTACCTCGTTTCTGTACTATTGATCTATTGGTAACTGCTACCTTTGAAGTATTAGTTTTGGGAGAGGGGATAGAAGTTTATTTGCGTTAGCAGAGATACACACAGAAGTTCTGCATCTTTTCTTTTTGGGTGATTTTTAAAGTTCTTATTAGACTGTCCTTATACTATGTCTAAATTATTTGTCCTTATACTGTCCTTATACTATGTCTAAATTATTTGTAATTTGCTACATTTCAGGGTAGGAATTGTACTGCATACCCAGCGGTGAAGCTTAATGTGATTTTATCAGGAGCCACATGGCTCGAACCTGATCCAATACACCGTTGCTTCACTGATGGGAATTTGGTGACTGGAGCAGCTTGGCCAGGCCACCCGGAGTTCATTTCTCAATTGATGGCATTGCTAGATGTTGGAGTTTCATTTTAGTCGCTATTACCAGGTCACCCTTTACGTGTAAAATGTACATTTACTACAGTAATCCATCAGAGTAATAACATGTATACATGATATGCCATGCACCTTTGCTTGGGTGGAAACCTCTGCTTGTTTTTAAGTTTGTTCAAATAAATTGATGGAACACTTTTAGGCCTTACAGCTCTTTCTCTCTCTTTGACTACGTCGCCATATAGACTGTAGATTGTATTAGCTTACATTTTCGCAATCCTCCTTTAATCTGCTATGAAAGTAATCATGATATTAGTTAGATTTTCTTCTTCTGAATAAAGATGTTAGTAGTAAGCTTGACATGTGCATCCGTTGGTTTGTCCAGCGTCTCAACTCAACTCTTACAAATAATGATATAATGGATGTGAGTCGTCCAGTGCAGCTGCATTCTTAAAAGAGAAAAAAAGTTATAAAAAAAATAAAAATAAAAAAAAGGCTAACAGATACCATATGTTGAGATGGTTCAATATAAGTATGTAAATTATTAGTGACGCTCTGCCTGTGATGAACAGATCACTAATTTTGAAAATGGATTCTTATTTGTTTTTGTTTCTATAAATAATTTCAACTTAGAATTGGAAGACTATGAGAAGCCTCAGCTTTACTTTTAAATAGAAAGACTAAATTTATGTCGGCTTTACTTGTGAGAGGCCTCAAATGCGGAAGAGATGCACTTAAATATCGATTGCTGCCTAATAATGCCCAGGTTCTGGTCTGGGATTTATTTGTTTGTTTGATTAATTCTACATAATAGAATCAAAATCATAAATCTAGCTGTAATCAACTATATATATAACACCCCTAATGTAAACTAAATTCCACTGGATATAATGAAATAGGTAGTTGATTTGGCTAATTTTGTGTATATAAGTTGATTACTAAAGAAGGCATACGCCAGATTGATGGACATAATAATAAGAGTTCATATGTTAATATTTCCTTTTATGTTTTTTTTCGACAAATATATTTCCTTTTATGGTAATATTTCTTTGTTCTCACAAACAAAATCTTAATATTTCCTATTATAGTAACCGATGCTGATCTTAGTGATCTAGCTTTCTATTTCCAGCAGAACCAGTCTAGCAGTCTTTTATAATCGACTCAACTGTGTTGCGTGCAAGTCTCACACAATTTCTCAACTATATAGCAAGGACAAATCCACGCACCATTGCCCTATACCCAAATTGCCAGCCCATTGGCACCAATTAGAAGTGATCAATGGCTGAAGCATGCACCCATCCACTGGTAAAAATCACCTTGAGGAAGATGATTAAACCCCACTACAACAAAAAAACTGATTTGCGAGGAACAAATTAGTCGTTAAAAACTGATATTTCATCGCCGTAACATTTTAGCAAGGAAAATAATTTGGCCACCAGTTCCTCGCAGTATGGTCAGTGATGTAACCAGAATCCATCATTAGAAGGGTCAAATTCTAAACAAGAATACTAGTACTAAACAATAATCCTTATTAAATAACATTACAATGTATGAATTGTTACATTAATACTTTAAAAAGTCAGAGTAACAAATCTCCCTAGCTAAGCAATAATAATTCTAAATATTATGATGGTATTCCAAATTTGGTGTTCAAAATCCCAAATCTTTTTTGAGAAGAACAAAAAACGATTTAGAGAAATTGATAAAATAAAAATAAATTATAGAAGCTTGAATATATATAGGTAAGCTAGTATGTTACAAATTAATAAATTAGGATTAGGAAGACACGAGTCACCAGTAAATCCAGGCCCGCTCACCTGCGGGAGTGTTTTTAAGGGACAGAGAGGGACAATTCACTTAGAACCATTAGATTTAAATAAAACTGATCTGAGGGCTGAAAGAAACTTCACCCCCATTCGTGAATACACAGCTGATAACATACCCATCTCTCTCTCTCTC
>NC_020491.1:21129099-21138979 GCF_000184155.1 Fragaria vesca subsp. vesca
CTCTCTCTCTCTCTCTCTCTCTCTCTCTCTCTCTCTCTCTCTCTCTCTCGTTGAGAAATCCAGACAACTACCCAAAAAAAACAGACGATGTGCACAGCTCTAACGAAGAGCAACGACGCGACTTATCCTGATAACCACTACGAAATTGCATGGCTGTAGCTACTGGGTTGAAGAAGGCCGAGTCCAAGAAGTTACAAAATCATCTCTTTGCGTTTTAAAAAAGAGGAAAATACACCGCCGGTACCCCAACTTTTGTGGCACAGTCAAAATGGTACACATACTTTTAAAATTGTCAATGTGATACCCAAACTTTTATTTCGCTACCAATGGCTAGAAATATAACATAAAAATTCAAACATAGAACTAAAAAGGGCGGCCAATATCACTGAATTAAAATCAACATCAACATGAGAAACATACTATGCATCAGAATTCAAGCTTAATTGGTTTCCAAAAACTCAAGGAACCAGATTGTTTCCAAAAAATTTATTCCAAAACATTTTGTTTCTCTAATTTAAAAGCCAACACATTCACTTTTGAGCACTCCTTGCTGCGTGATTTTGGCTGCTTTGAGGAGGCTGTGTTGAGGCTGATGCACTACCATTTACAGCAGAACTACCCTCCATTGCCAACTTCATTGATTCCTTGGGTGGTGAGGTATTGATTCCTTGGGTGGGGCTGGTGCTCTTTGGACCTGTGAACAAATTGGCGGAGCTTAATGAAAAAATCATACAGAAAAGTTGTAATCAGGATTCTAACAAATACAACAAGAACCAGCTCTTGTTGTCCACAATCTGTCAAAAAAACTCGAAGGTGCTGATCGCTATAATTTCACAGTTAAGTCCACCTAAGAAAGGTTTTTCCAACCACTTCTTAAGCCATTACCAGTCAATTCAAACTAACATGACCTACATAACCAGACCACTAGTAATATCATGAAGGAACTGGTGAAATGGACAAAACTACAACTTCATAGTCACTGCAACATAACCGCTGAAACCGGAATATGAACTGTTGGTAAGAAATTCAACAACCAAGAAGAAAAATGGACATTGGTGAAAACTAACATCTGAGAACTAAGGAGTTAGTCTCTTTAATGGAAAAATAAACATAATTGGTGGCACAAAGGACATTTGAGAAATAAGGAGATGACTAAGCTAGGATATTGGTCCTCTATAGTTTAGGAAGTTGCTAAACTCTTCCCGGAAAATGAAATGGGACAAAGAAATGAATCATAGATCATAAATATAAAAGAATTCAATAAATAAACATAAGCACGAGAAAGAGCTAGTCACCTGTGCACTGGTTCAAACTATAAAACAACAACCTCACCAAGTGTTTGAAAGGAACAAGAGAAGAAAAGCGTAATGTTTCCATTATGCAACATTCATTAAATATATGTCAGACGACATTACAACTTAGAATGCAAACCAAGTATAATTTCTTGACAAAACTGAAGATAATGGTGCAACCAACTAATGAACAAAAACTTGCAACAAGGATTGATGATAACTAAGGACTGAAGGGGAAAAGAATATAATACCTGAAGGGGAAAAGAGCAGAACTTCTATATGGACGAAAACGAAGAAAGTAGACCCAATACCCTAGGAACAAGCACATTCCATAAGCTGTTTGTGACAATGCAAATATAATCTCTTTTTCCTGCAGCAGATCAATTAGGACTTTTAATTAGAATCTGCATCTAACTCCAAAAATCATCAACTTTGGTTCTATAGTAGACTGTGTCAGTATTGATTTTGTTTCATCATATCCTCTCAAATAGTTAGTTAAAATAATAAGTGCCACAAATTTTGTTCTATACACTTCAGTAACCAAAAAAGGTTCTACTAAAGAAAAACACACCTGGCTATGGAACTTATGGGCATCATCAAATTTTCCGAGGATATTTTCAGAGAATATGACTAAAGGAGAAGTAAATAAGATTGTTACAAACTACCTGGTTGGCGCTATATGGAAATAAAGAATATGTGAGCATGTAGTTTGATCAAAGATCTTACCATGTCAACTCGCATGCCAAAGAGAATGGCTGTTGTTATGGAGTGAAAAAAGGTAGCAGCTGTTTCAACTGCTAGCCTTAGTTTAAGCAGAAGCAAGTTTTGAGAAAGGATATACAAGGGCTCTGCCAATAGTTCTAATATACACGCACTGCTTGCCAGATGCATTAACTCAGGTGAGTGATGCATTCTATGAATAATGAGTTCAATCAACAGATTCTGAAATTTAAGCAATACAAATTATTCAAAAACCATAATTGGATTTATAAGCAAACACATGTCATCATGATAACACTAAGATTAGCCACAATATCCATAGACATAGAGAAGCAAAAGAAACAACATGAAAATTTCAAAAGAAAGGCAATAACAGATCTAACAATGTACCTGTAATCAAGATCACTTTCCCATATGGATCAGAAAAGCTCAAGCCTTTCCACCAGAAGACAAAACAGGCCGCTGCAATAGTAATAATCAATTTCCACACAAAACAGCAAGAGAATCACACCATATCCAAATACGTACAGAACCAGACTAATACTACAAGATCTGTAAAACTAAACGATAAGCGAAGCAAAAGCAAGTACCGAGAGTTGAATTCGACGCAAATTGGTACATTGGAAAAGGTGGAGTCAGAAGTGACGGTGATCTTGTTCTTCTCACGAGTGACGGAAACAGAGTCAGCGAGAGCACCGGCCGTGGCGCCGACCTTGATTTGCTTCTGGAGGAACTTCTCCAGTCAGGCGATGTCCATGATCTTATTCACACGAACGAAGCTCCCTTCTTCTTGGCCTTGGCTCCCGAAATAGCTCCCAGGCTCATTTTCGCTTCTGCGATTCAACACAGTAATTAACCAATCAAACCTGAAAGCTGAAATCCTAGAAACTCAGATAGAGAGAGATGGGGCTGTGGTGGCTTACCTTTGGCTAGAGAGCTTCGGCTGCGTCGGTCTCCTCTGCAATTTAGGGTTTTCGAGAAAAAGAGGCTGCGGAGAGAAGAGATGGAGATTGAGGGAGGAGAGGAGGAGAAGACTAGTTTTGACTCGATTAGGGTATCGTGTGGGTTAAATGTCGTTTGCCCTTTTTCGGTGGATTTGATCGGCACCGTGACGGAAATTAGCCCTTTCTTTTTCTTGGTAGCGAAAACAAAGTTTAATTATCACACCGATAGATTTTAAAGTATGGGTACCACTTTGACTGTATCATAAAAATTGAGGTACCGGTACTATCAAAACTTCTTTAAAAAATAAAGAGGTGCAAAACATTCCATATTCAAGATTTATGGGTGGAATGAAAACCCATATTCATTCTCTTCCAATTTAAGCCCCCAAAGATCATTGCTTTTTGATTTTGACTTGTGCAAATTGTGGTTTGATTCTTTAGGGTTTCTTCAATTTAAACTGTAACGATTCGAAAATTCTCAACTTTGATTGGAAACAACGTCGTTGCTCTGTGGCGGTGGCGCGGCGGTGTTATTGTTGTGCATCGCTTGGATTTCTCAACGAGAGAGAGAGAGAGAGAGAGAGAGAGAGAGAGAGGAGAAAAAGATTGAAGATGGGTATGCTATCAGCTGTGTATTCACGAATGGGGGATGAGGGTAAAGTTTTTTTCAACCCTCAGATCAGTTTCATTTAAATCTAATGGTCCTAAGTGGATCGTCCATTTATGTCCCTCAAAAACACTCCCGCATGTAAGCGGGCCTGGTCCTGCCAATAAATCTGTCTAAATTGGGACCGGGGAAAACTTCTCTACTATTTTGATTAGCAACATATATATTAAAGAAAAAACAGTCATGATAGGTTTGGCATGGGTGGAGTCTAAAAGCCTTGTTCAAAACTTCAAATGAAGACAAGACTTGGAACACATTAATCAATATTCAAAACAAGTTTCTCAATTTAGTGTCTGAATAAAGACAAATATTGTATAATATATAATTTGCCCCAACCAATCTCATTGAACCCTCTCGCTCCACTGTGGTTATGCCACAGGGTATGGTGGTCAAGAAAAATTTCAGGAGGAAAATAATATATTCTCCCGAAATCTTTTTTGGGATGAATATATTTTTTTTCTCATCGTTATTCTTTAGCCACAATATGTTTCCTCACCTAATCTCATATATTTTTCATCATTAATTTATTATTTCCTCACCAATGATACATAAAAAATACTTAAATTATATTTAATAAAAATTCCAAAAAAATTATTTTCGTCGTTATAGGTATTTTTCATCAATGAAGTTTTTCCTCGCCATAAGTAAATCTTCAACGATGCCCTTACTCGTGCATGTATATCTATGTCGTTTCTCCAAGCTCGTATCAAAAGCATGAACTAATTAGATCTTTTCAAAAAAAAAAAATTTGCATGAATTAGATTACGTTCCCCTAATAATAGAAATCAATCACAATGATAGCTATAATCAACTAATAGTTATATATATATATAACGAATGGATCAGTCTCGAGAGAGTATTAGGCGCGCGCGGGGCCATGTGCATGACTCCTCATGCAGTAGATTCATGAATAATAAATATGATCGACCACGTGTTTCCGATTGAGAGATCAATGGCTGAATTAGCATGTAGTCATCCACTGGTAATTAAGAATCACCACGAGGAAGATGATTAAACCCTCGTCACCAAACAACTCTCAAGCTCTCTTTCCTGGACCAACTCCTGCCTCCTACCTTATACCCAACTATCATATTTTTCTACTCTTCCCCTTCTAGTGATTCAGCTTCCACTGTTTCAGAGAGCTTGCAAGCATCTCTTTCCCAAGCCTTGGTTCTCTTCTATCCACTTGCCGGCCGACTCAAAACCGCTGCCTCTGTCGACTGCAACGACCAAGGAGCTCATTTTCTCGAGGCCCGAGTTAACTGCCACCTCTCGGATTTGCTCAAAGTTCCCCAGCACAAGTTGCTTAACAACCTTATCCCCGAGTTTGAGCCTAAAACAGTTGAGTTCGCGTTGGGTTCAGTTGTTTTGATCGTTCAAGTGAGTCTTTTCAAGTGTGGAGGAGTCGCTGTTGCTGCGTCGCCGATACACAAGATCGGGGATACCGGCGGATATTACAATTTTTTACAAACATGGGCTGCCATACACCGTGGTGAAACCGATCAACTAGCGCTGCCTGAGTTTAATGGAGCATCTGTGCTGCCTCCTAGAGAGTTTCCAGTCCCAAGCAGCTTGGGATTAGTCCCAAATCAATAGTTGACGACAAAAAGGTTCGTGTTTGATCTCACAAAGATTGCTAGTCTCAAGGCAAAAATCGGAGGTACAAACGTAGAACTTGTTTCGGCAATCATCCTCAGAAGTGCTCTTGTTGCTTGTCATAGATCGAAGCCGGAGACTGCTTCAGGGACAACTGTGTTTTCCCAAATTGTAAGTTTCGGCAATAGAATAGTCCCGGCTGTGGCGCCAAACGTGATGGGAAACTGGTTTTGGTCGGTTCAAGTGATATTCAAGGAAAACGAGACGGAACTACAGGAGTTGGTGGCTAAGATGAGGAAAGGAGTAACAGAGTTCAACAAGGAGAAGGCGCACAGATTCAAAGGCGAAGATGGATACAGGGTTGTGTCCGAGTCGCTTAGAGAGAGGAGAGAGTTGTTTAAGAGCACAAAGGGGTGCATCAATCTTTATAGGGGTACAAGTTTGTGCAAGCTCCCCATATATGAGCTCGATTTTGGTTGGGGGAAGCCGACATGGGTCACTAGCCAAACCAACCACAAGAACCTATTTATATTGATCGACACGAAACATGGAGATGGCATCGAAGTGTGGGTGACACTGGATAGGAAGAAATGGCTATATTTGAGAGTGAAGAGGAGCTCCTTTCATTTGTATCTGCAAACCCTAGCGCAATTGTTCTCATTCTCGTATGTGATTATGCCACAAATCTTAGCAAACTTTACAAATTTTTATATGGATGTACGTCATCTTTCATTCCACTTTTGTTTTCAATGAAACTTGAATTTCTGAACTGATGAGTAATGCTTCTTAGTTATACTTGTCACCAATGTCCATCACACTCTTCCTATGTAATTTGCGCTCTTGTCTTGATAATTTAAACTTCAAGCCACCCTTGTACCGTATCCAATGGTATTTTCTCCCTTCCCAAATGATGGTGAAAGGTTTGAGCTAGCTATCTTGATTATAACTTGTCTCAAAACTCTCAGTCGAGCATGCCATCCAAACTAGAGCCTGAGAATAGTACCTCCCTTCCAATTAATCAACCAAGTCGTTGAAACCTTCACACCTTTGGCACCTAGTATATTTATTTACGTAAAGTAGGAAGTCGTAAGGGACCCCTGGAACTTACCTCTTCCTCCCTGTTTCCAGTTGAATCACGAATTTGCCATCGCTGCCGCTCTTTTCTCCCCCTTTCTCTATTGGCTGCAATTCATTTATATCAGCAGACCGTTGCTTATCGAATCAACATCGGTCATCGTCGACATCTCAACATTTCCTTTGCGCATAACCAGACCTGATCTCACCACCGCTTCACAGTCAGATTTGCTCGAAGGAAAGGGGAGGTAGACGAGAGAAAAGAAGTCGAGGGCGTAACAGATTTCGATTGGAGTTGCTATTTCAGCCGTTCTTGCTTTGGAGGCTCTCCAAATCTTTGGTCAGTGATCAGATATATCCGAATTATGGTTTTTAGGGTTTCAGCTTTGGAGAGACAATTTTGGTATTCATTCTTGCTGGGTTCTGTCTGATCGATTTGAATCCTAATCCTACAAAAGTCAACACTTAGGTTTTGCTTCTCAGCTGCCACATCTTTTGATTTCTTTGAGATTGGGTTTGAATTTTTCTTATCTGCCTTTAATTTCCTTATTAATTGTCATTTTATGATTGTCAGTCTAGAATTTGATGCTTTGTTTTGGTCGTTGAAGACTCAAATTTTCAGTTCTATGTTTTCGGTTGTGTAAATATTGGAATTTTATGGATTTTTTTTGGCATGTGCAGGCTGCTGCGTGTCAGAATTTGGTTGGGAAAAGAAGCCATCTGGGATCAACCATACTGTTACCGGTCAATAGAAGGTATTTGATTGGTCTTTTCTTATTTTTCTTCAAATTTATGTTTATAAAACTTTTCCTTGCAAATGTGAAGAATCCTACAGTATGAAACCTTGGAAAAGTTAATAATATGCCAAGTCAAGATTATGGAAAAGTTAATAACCTTGCAAACTGATCTGGGGTTTATATTGAATGTTTCAACTTAAAGTTTGTAGCTTTGGTGGATGATATGGATTTGAGAGCTTAGTGTTTAGAAAGGAACAGATTATGATTGCTTGAATATGATGGGTTTTATTGTCTGGGTTGATGATGGATTGTGTTTTGGGAGATGGTTTACAATTTGATTTGTTGTGACCAGTGGAATTGGGGTGTATACAGGTTTGGGTGAAAAATGGATTAGTAACTTTGTTTATTGCTCAGCGGGATGAACTCTGCGTAATTTTGATTTATTATGCCTTCTGCCAAATAGTTATTTAGTTTAGAGGCATCTAATGTTTTTGTAGGTGCGTGATAACAACCTATCCATGTCAAGTCTCTCCCCATTAAGCAGTAAAACTACCAACCACTCATCGTTGCTATCATAACCAGGCCACATCTACAACTAATAGTTTGTAGCTTGAACCATAACAGCATACCATGGTTCTTACTTCTAAGCATAGTATCATCTCTGTTAGCAGCAGACCAATCAGTAGCAGCTTGCAAAATATATAAATATAGAGCCGAGCTCAAATGGTGATATGGTTGGGTCCAGCTCTTCATTAACAGTTTCATATTCGTCATAAGGCAAAGGACACTACCCGACTACAACCCTTATCAGTAATTTCTCTGAGATCTCAAATTTTCAGCAAATTCTATTATGCTGAGACTAGCAGACATCAGGAGTTACCTATAATTCCAAAGCATTAGGGTAAGAACATATAGCGCATCTGTTATCCATTAAAACATGATCCATGGATCCATACTGCCAAAAACATATAGTGCATCTGTAATATGTATTCAATTTCCTTTGCGCATAACCAACCACTATATGTTTTGAAATATGGTTCAATTTGGTTATGCGGTGGTGAGATCAGGTTTGGTTATGCGCAAAATATTGTTATGCTTTTGGCTGGCGTGGTGTGGAATATTATACAGGATGTTACTAACAATGTATGAATTTAGTAAGTAACAGAAACGAAACAAAACGAAACGAATGTCCACATACATTCTACCAAATATCGAAGAAATTAGTATATCTGCAGAAAATATATCTGCATTGGCCAATATCTCAAAGTAGATGCAAATATCAGTCTAACCAAAAGCCTATGCATAATAAACCAACATCTAGGACTCAAAAAAGAGAAGATAACAATCAAAGAAAAAGGCATCTGACAAAAACCGAAACCATAGAAATAAATAAACAAATCAAAGAAAAGAATAAACAAAACCCGGGGGGGGGGAGGGGGGGATAACAATGTATGAATTTAGTAATTAACAATATTTTACGCAAAGGAAATATTCAAATTTTTGGGAGATTTGTTATTTTTTTCTTTGATTTGTTTGTTTATTTCTTTGGTTTGCGTTTTTTGTCAGATGCTTTTTTCTTTGATTGTTATCTTCTCTTTTTTGAGTCCTAGATGTTGGTTTATTATGCATAGGCTTTTGGTTAGAATGAGAATGAGAGAAGTGAGTTTTGTATGTTGGTTGGTGGACATTTATATGGTTGGAGGGTTGGACCTGGTGTTCTTGGGAGTTGCCATGAAACTCGGTTTGGTTGTTTCCTTATTAGTGACTTTGCTTTTCTTCTTCTTCTTAAAAGTCGTCATTTACTTTAAGGGTACACAAGAGTTTCTTCTTAAAAGTCGTCATTTACTAAGAATAGACAGCGGGGAGATTTGTTCCTTACCTATCTTTTGGCTTTGCTTATTTGCTTGGCACAGAAACATCACCTGTGAATCATCATCATGATCTGCCGTTTGGTAACTCTATTGATTTCAGATTAGAGCAGTCCCAAATTTGAACTTCTGTTCTTTGAATTTGTCAGGTTACTTCGCAATTTCCATTTGGTCAAATTAATGGCTTTTGCATAGCTTCTTCAATTCATGTAATAACAAGACAAGTATTCATACTAAGATGAGCAGAAGAAATCTAAAGTAGAGATCTTCTACATTCTGTTAGGGGTCCCTCTCTCCCAGTTTTTTTTTTTCCTTTTTCCTTTTAAATCGAAACCAAAGCAAATTTTTAGACAATTGGGCACACTGTACTTGAGGAGGTATCTAATTCTTCTAGGAAATTGGTAAACAAAGCATCAGTAGTTACATTACACTTAATGGATCGTAAGGAGTCGGGATGCATATTCTACTCCTCACATCTTTTGGTTCATATGATGAGAGACGATCATAAGCATTTACTCTATTTTGGTTCACATCTTTTTGTCTTTAGACCTTAAGTATTTACTATATTCTTGCAAAGCAAAATGCATTCTGAACGATACTCCTAATACTATTAGTAGTTAAGTTACTTATACATATACTTGGATATAATAAGCTAAGGTTTGGTTATAAAATTGAAACCTTTTTTTTTCAATTCCATTTGCTTTTGTTGCAATAATCTTGGTGATCAGTATTCTGTAATTCCAGGTTAAAAGTTGAAACTTTTTACACCCTGTTTAAGCAATATCTTCGGCATGTGTGTGGTAATCTGTTATGCTTGGTGGATGGATTAAAACCATTTGCATCCACATAATTTCATTAATTTGTTATAAAAATATTTGTTGCATAGATCATAAAGATTTTAGCTCATTTAGCACCAGCTAAGCCCACATTTGTTCTACCCTCGCCATTAAAGACTTCTCAAATTTTAGCTCATACAGTTTTT
>NC_020491.1:21139175-21153938 GCF_000184155.1 Fragaria vesca subsp. vesca
TGAGGTTCAATCGGTTGCGCCTTTTCTAGATTTAGTCTCCATTTGGCGTTGCTATCCCATTTGCTGTTTTGGATCTGGAGTGGGGATCCCTGATTTCAGTTTGGGTTTTTGTCTGATTTTCAGCTAACTAAAGAGGATTAGCACTCATGGAACTTAGCAGATTCAAAGGTGGATGTTTTCTTCTTTGCTTTCCTAATCTGAGTTTCAAGGCCCTCATATATATATATATATATGGGGGTTTAGAAGTGGACGTCCGCACCGCCCTTAGAGTGCGGACGTCGCCGATTTCTCCACCTTCAGGTGTCGATCACGCCGTTTCTTCTTGCCAGACGGACACCAGACCTTGATACGGAGCTTCTTCTCGCCGGTGGACTCGCCGGCTACAAATTTGCAGCCAACCTTGATCGATCTTCAAGTTTTGGGTGAGATTGTTGCCCAGACCTTCAATCCCGATCTTCTTCTTCATGAGAACAATTGACGGTAAGTGAATAGCAGTTCAGAGGCAATAACTCCTACCTATTATTCTGTTCTTCTCAATTTCACTGATCTTCATCTGCAAATTGATTGTCTTTGCGATTCTTCTTCTTCCTTTGTTTTTTTTGATGTGCAAGGTGAATTGGATTTACAGGTGTTCTTAATCAGGTTTATAACCATTGTTGTTTGACATTGAAAGCTTATCCGAACTGATCCAAGTCTGGGTGCTCAGGTTTGTACTGGTAATCAAGCAAAAATAAATATATGTATCGTTTTTATTTCTCTCATCAATTACTGGAATACTGCAACGAAAACTTATCAGAGGGGGGTATTGGTTTTTCTTTTGATTAGAACTAATCCAATCCTTTATTTCAGGAAACTGGGAGAAATATAAAGACAAATATCTGATCTAAGTTTCGCTGTTCAGGGTAGTACTGGTAATGAGCTTTTGTGAATTATAATCGAGCTAGCTTTCATTATTGCAATTTGTGAAAATGCTAGAGTTCATGGTCTCTGAATTGGATTATATTGCAGGGTTGTGCTCTGTACTTCTGTTGCTTTCATTGAAGTTTTCAAAAGAGCTGTGCCGACAAAGCACTATGCTGATTTGGGTGTATCTTTGTTGGGGTTCAGGAGTACCTTGGCTTTTCAGGTTTGTAACTCTTCTTCATTTGTGTTGAGACAGATTACTTTCATAGTAATCTTTTGTATCAAAATTAGTAATCTTTTACTTAGAAAATATTATTGGGTAGAAATCTTTTGAACATAATATTTTCTAAGGTGTGTAGCTAATCCGTTTGTGCTCTGTGTGACTGGATGTGACTATAACTAATTTTTTTGACAATGTCCATTACTTTTTAATGAATTTTCAAGTTGGGTAGTTGTGTTACCGATTTATAGAACATACTAATTTCATAGTTATCTCAAAAATCTTTCATAGTAATCTTTAAACAAAAGATTACTAATTGGTCAATATTAATCTTTTGTTTAATGAATTTTCAAGTTGGGTAGTTGTACATTATTGGGTAGTAAGCTCAATATTTTCTAAGTTGGGTAATCTTTTGTTTACGATCTTTGATATAACCTAGAAGGTATTACTGATGCAAAAGCTCTTTCTCTTTTGCGTTTGTTAACGAATAAATTTCCTGATAATACTAATTTTGGGAGAAAGGCTTTGAAGACTGTAGTTTTTGTTTATAGAAAAAGGCTCTGTCGTTTGTGGTATAAAAAAGTAATATACTTTCATGAGAGAATTGACAAAATTTGGGCATGATCTGGTGTAGCACTCCTAGACCTTTACGTGAAGATATAATTTGTATAATGTGTTGGAGCTAAGTTGGTTACAAATTGCTTATATCAAATTTGTGAATTCTATAGGTTATATTAGCCTCTTTGGAGCAAGGGGTTCGGGAGGAAATATAACCGTCTGTTTTGGTTCATATTTAGTTTCCCCTCAACGTCGACAGCACCAATTGCTGGGTATAGGTATATGGTATTCAATTTTGATTTGCTTATAACTTGCTCATCTTTCTTGCTTGCTTTTGCATCGGGTTGTTTATACCGTTTAATTTTACATGCTCAGCCTAATTTTGATACATGTTAAATTACTTCTCATCTATTTTATTAAGTAAGTTGTTTCATGTATGTACTGTATGATTTCACATACTCAACCTAATTTTGATATAAAGCTATCTTTTCATCAGGTTTACTAATTTGAGGTTCTTTCCATGTGTGTAGCTAATCCGTTTGTGCTCTGTGTGATCGGATGTGACTATTACTGTTCCATTTTTACTATGAATCTTATTTCATATAGAAAAATTGATCATTCTTATAACTAAAGTTTTTGACAATGTCCATTACTTTTTAATGAATTTCAAGTTGGGTAGTTGTGCTGCCGATTTATAGATATAGAAACAATTATTTATAGGAGTGAAAATGCGATTGGTTTATTTCTGCTACGACAATTGATTTAATGATTACTAATTTTCATTTCAGTTATTCCACTACCAGTTGCTGCAGTAGAAAAGGAGGAGCTGTTGAATTTTGGGCTTCAGGCACATATTGTGAAAAAAAAAAGGTGAGGGTTGATGATTAGGCTCGGTTGCTTTTCCGACTTTCATGTTGCTACCATTTGCTTATCTTAAATCAAAATATGTATATTGTCGTCTTTTTCAGATTATGTTTTGTGCTTTCAGTAATGACACATCCTGCAATTTCATTAAAGCTAGCAAATTCATAAAATATATAACAAAATCTATTTCTGATGAAAGCTTGCGATTTCATGTTTTCGATAACTGTAAAAGACGAACAAGGTTTTTTGAATTTGGTTGCTCATACATGAAAGCAAATCAGTCAGACTATGTAACAACAAATCACTTTGTGATTTACAGTCTATTAGGACTTCCTTATTTTGGATACTTTTTCTGTTGTTTACCAAATTGTTCTGTTGTTTCCCATCTGTAGTTGTTAAAGTTCTGAGTCATTGTTCACATGTAGCGTAAATTTCAGCTATGCCGCCTAAATTCAGAACTTCCAAGAGGAAAGAGTTTTTCCGAACACCGGAAAATTTGCAACAACTTTCAGGTCATGAGACAGCAGCACCTTTGCACTGTAATGAAAACGAGGGCACAAGCAGATCAAATCAATGTAAAAAAAGGGTTAATGAGGACAATCCTGATTGTATTGACGTCTGTGATGTGAATGGAAGTGTATCAGGTAAGGATAAGTCTTTGGCACTACACAGTTTCACATTGATTGCATGTAGTACTTGAACTGCTTTCCTACTATTGGCATACAACATTAATAACATATGCTCTGTTTGATATGTATTGCAGTTACCAGCTGCAAACATCTGTGTTTCTCCACATTTCACCAATATCTGCCAAGGTTGGGATTATTTTTTATAATTATTTTTTGTTATTTCTTCATTGTGCCAATGTATTCGCTCCTACTACAAAACTACCCCCAATGTATTGCTTGCTTTAGCTTTTGATCAATATAGGTGCTCATTGTGAAAAGAAATAACTGCTTTCTCACATATAGCTTTCTCTTGGTGTAAATTGAGTAGTGGAGTGTGAAAAGTACATTATCGTGTGTTCAACTTCAGAAAGCTGTCTTATATAAATATATAAGATTTGGAATCACTGGCCAAAAGAACTGATCTTAACGTATTGAATCTGTTGTAGATTGGCTTCCATATGCATTTGTTGCTTCCAATGTCTCTTTGTAAGCTTGCGAATCCTTCCAACCAATTTGTGATTTAGCTCCTTTTTCAACTCCCTTTTCGTCCGGTTTATAAATACCACAGCGGAATTGCAAAAAAAAATCTTCTGTTTTTTTTATTCCCAAAATTTCATTCACTTGTGGAAAATGATATTTACTACTATAATTTGGTCTGTATATGTGAAATTTAATATCGTTTTAGTCTATTTCGATCAGTGTTCATTATATAGTCTATTGCCATGAGAATTTTCTCAAATCAATTCATATAGGAAACTGTTGATTGACAATTGGTTGCCCTGGAATAGTTTACTTTCATAGTAATCTTTTGTTTCCCCTGCTCAAGTTTCTTATGGCTCTTATTATTAATTGTAATCTTTTGCTTTTCTCACACTAAAACATGGGACTTTCAGGCTTTTCTTGACGATATTGGCTTTTCCATTGATGACTTGCAAAACCTGATTCACTTCTTTCCTTTTGTGTAAGCTTTTACTTCTCAATACTTTGCTTTGGACTTGGCTCAACTAACTTTTCACTTGATTATTTAAATATGATTTTTTATATATTTTAGGTACCAGGGCAGTACATCTGTGGTCTCTATAGGTAGAGGTGAAGATGCAATAGAAAGAAACCCAACATAACTAGGCATATGAGTACCGATTAAACAGAATCTATGATGATAAAAGAGTAAACATGTGTTTTGTTTGTTGGTGACGCGATATATTGAAGGCTGCATATAATGGATTTGGCGTATGCAGCTCAAGACCTAATGGTTCCGCGACCTTCTGCAATGACTTTCTATGATGTCTTGGCAACTGAGACGCCTTCCATTTTGGTAAGTTCAGTTTTCAAATTCTGATGTAGATCTAGAGCATATCATGATATGATATATATTTTTTTTATTAACATCATGATATGATCATAATAAGACCTAAGATATTGCTTCTGTTTTCGTGTTGTATGTTGTCTTCTGTGTGAATCTAACATGCCCATTATCAACCATGTATTAATGAGGTTCTTAATGTCCCTAGATTTGCATGTTTTTTGTTCAAAGGAGAACTCATAATCACTTTCGGAATTTGCAGACATCATCACTAGATATTTCTCAATGCTTCTTTGATGGCAGACTTGGCTGGTGCAAGAGTTGTAACTAAAGATGTATCAGAAAAAGACGAAAGAGTTATAACTAGAGGGGGAACTTGATTCGTCAACTCTTGGAAATGAAATTGAAGAGAATAGGCTAATGCAGATATATTTTCTGCTGATACACATCCTTTATTCCTGAGAAAGAGTTAGAACGAAAGAGGAACTTGATTCAACAACTCTTGGAGATGCAATTGAAGAGATATTGGCCAATGTAGATATATGCTGATACACACCCTTTATTCCTGACAAACAATGCGGATTCTGATATACTGCTATAATTTATGATTATCATAATACGAACAAATTTACAAGGTAGAGTATGTATGCCTTTGTCACTTGGTTGAAACACTGCATCAATACAGATAATAACAATATTTTCTGCTGATGCTGTTGATATCATCACTAGACACTGCATCAGTACAGACGAAAGAGATATTGACCAGTGTAGATATATGTTCTGTTGATATCGACAATGACAGGAAAATGCTGAAGTTCCCCGCAGCAAGGTGCGAGGAACAGTCCTCGTATTTGTGTAAAGACGACATAAAATAAACTGGCCAAGTCATCGGTTTGAAAAAAAAAATATATCAGCTCAGTCACCCCAAACTACAGAAGGAAGTGGCATTTGGATAGTTTTGTTCTTCATTTTCTTAGTTTACTTCGTTTTTATTTTTAAGAGTATGTCGCTTGACTTTGTTTGTTCACTAACAAGTAACAACGACTCTCTAAATATAAATTCTTATTGTTTAGTCTCAATGTTAAAATTTATTATACCATATTTAGGTTATTTCAAAATTTCAGATTTTAAGAGTCGAAAAAAGTTAACAAAACGAAAACGTTATCAACATATTTATTTTTACCATTTGATTATAATTTACCGATGGGACTTATAATGTGACAATTTACTTCATTTTGAATGCATAAAAGGTCCCCCAATGTTAGTTGGCAGCTTTCGTTAATTAAAGGATGACCTTCTTCTGCAAGTTGCGATATTGCTACTAGGGCTGGGCACGGGCCCAGACCGACACCTTTTTTATAGGGACCGGGCCCGGACCGGGTACACTTCTAACGGGCCCATTATTTGTCTCAGATTTTTTGGGACCGGCGAGAGCCCGGACCGGCATGAATTGGGCCGGTCCTCCCGGGCTTACGGGCCAATTTTGAGAGCCCAATAACTGGACGAAATAATATTCAAAATAGGGAAGAGAGAAGGTTCGAACCTCTCACTTCTCACATGAGATCCAACACGGATACCTCCAGACCAACTTGAGCTTTTGATCAAAACTGTACAAATGTTTAATATATTCAATTTTTAATTCACACCTCACATATTAAAACTTATTTCTTTCCCTTCTTCTTATGCCGTCATTCAATTGAGAATTTACTTCATCTTATTCTTCTTTTTGTGTTTCCAGGTCATGGGTGTGGTTTGGTCAAATTCTCTTCTCTCTCTCTCTCATTTTTTTTCCTCTCCCCCAAATCCCTAATCGGCTAATACCCATCAACTCAACATCAGATCTTCATCCAAATCGTCATCAGTTTTTTCACTTCTAATTTCCATCACCATGAACATCATCTGTCATCCTCAATTTCACATCGGTTGAGGCAACTTCATCCTGAGTCTACTCGGGATAGGTGACCCGACGATACCAACGACGAAGCAAGACTCCCATCATGCCGAGCGGCGCATTCAACTGCTCTGGTGGAGATTCTGAGAGGCGATCATCTCGAGCTTTGTATGAGGCAGCTCACTGGCTTAGTGAGGGAGCCTGGGATCAAGCCATTCCGCTACGTTGTTGTGGATCCGGCGAAGTACTTCACGATTATAAAAGTTGTGGGCAGCGTGGACATGTCGCTTGGGATCAAGATGAAGAGAGAGAGATGAGTGGCCTCAATGAATTTTAGGTCTATTGAAAAAAAAAGGAATTTTGAGAGAGAGGGAGACTTTTTGCGATTGTGATGGATGGCTGAAATGATGGATGGTGGGCTCGAAATCGTGTGTATCACAGCTGAACACTCGAGTTCTACTAGTTGGAAGTGGTGTATGGGCTTTATTGAGTTACATATTAACATCAGGGCTTTCGGGCCATAACTTTTACTTAATATTAGGGACCGGGCCCGGACCGGCTGTTACTAGGCCCGGACCGGATTGGTAAAAAACAAATATAGGACCGGGAAAAAGGCCCGGCCCGACCGGACTGGACCGGCCGGTCCGGCTCGAGCTTTTTTGCTTGCTCGGGTTTTATGCCCACCCTTAATTGCTACTTAAGATCGATTAATTAACCCTCAAAAGTTTCAGATATATACAACGGTATTGCTTTTGGTAGAACTTGCGTTTCAAAATCCAAACTACACCACCGAAAGATAAAAGGATGATGAATATATGCATGTGAAGAGGGAAGGGAATTTTTCGATTGATTTATTAGCTAGCAGATATTGTTTATTTCAAAAGTGAATTGCTAAATTAAGTGTTAACTGGTAACTTGTTAAGTGTATGTTCTTACAACAGTGAACGAATGTTTGGGTTATAGACATGTATACTGAGTTTAATTATAAAAGGATTGTCTATTTCGGATGGTTTAGGTAACATGGATCCATATGATTTGTGTATTGGGATACGATGGACATCAGTTAATCGGACATTAGCGTTTCGATTTAGCAATCCCCACTATGTCATGGCTGCCGGTGGTGATGGTGACACTAATGTTAGCGATAATAGATGGTGGGTATGGTGTGTGTGCGTATGTTGGTATTGTTGCATTGTTTTACTCAGATGCAGGATCTCGATTTAGTCTTCTTGTCCATAGAATAACGAGCTATTGGTCTCCTCTTATTCTTTCTAGTTTGATCGAGTTACAGACTACTCATGCTCTTTATCTTGAAATTTTATTTTTTTCCAGTTTTACATTTGCAAGCTTTGGAAAGCAACATAAATCATTTTCAGTCCAATAGATGTCATCTTAATTGGCTAGCTACACAGTTAAAACGACATATATCCATGGTTTTTTATTTTTATTTTTTATCTCAACAATTGGCTAAACCCAAAATAGTAATGGATAAAGTACAAGGCAGACTTGATCAAAGCTGTTTAGATGCATACCTAAACAATCGGGACCCCGCACGAAGCGGTTGGATAATAACCGAGACGTCGCACGAAGCGGTAAATGTAATAACCGGGACGCTGCACGAAGCGGTAAGGGTAATAACCGGGACTCCGCACGAAGTGGTTGGGTAATATCCAGGACGCCGCACAAAGCGGTAAGGGTAATAACCGGAACACCGCACGAATCGGTTGGGATAATAACTGGGACGCCGAACGAAGCGAGTTGGAGTAATAACCGAGACGCCGCTCGAAGCGGTAAAGGTAATAACCGGAACGCTGCACGAAGCGGTAAGGGTAATAACCGGGACTCCTCACGAAATGGTTGGGTAATATCCAGGACGCCGCACAAAGCGGTAAGGATAATAACCGGGACTCCGCACGAAGCCAAAGGATAATATCAGGGACGCCGCACGTAGCAGTTGGGGTAATAACCGGGATGCCGCACGAAGCGGGTTAGGGTAATAACCGGGACCCCGCACGAAGGGGGTTGGGGTAATAACCGGGAGCCCGCACGATGAAGGTTAGAGTAATAACCGGGGAGCCGCACGAAGCGGGTTGGGGTAATAACCGGGAAGCGGCAGGAAGCAGGTTGGGTAATAACAGGGACACTGCACGAAGCGGGTTGGGTTATAACAAGGACGCCGCACGAAGCGGTTAGGGTAATAACCGAGATGCCGAATGAAGCGGGTTGGGTAAAAACCGAGAAGCCGCATGAAGCGGGTTGGGTAATAACAGGGACACCGCACGAAACGGGTTGGGCAATAACCGGGACGCTGCATGAAGCGGTAAGGGTAATAACAGGGACGTCGCACGAAGCGGTAGGGTAATAACCGAGACCCCGCACGAAGCGGGTTGAGTAATAACCGGGACCCCACACGAAGCAGGCTCAAGTAATAACCGACACTCGCACGAAGCAGGCTCAAGTAATAACTGACACCCGCACGAAGCGGGTTACGGTAATAACCGGGACCCGCACGAAGCGGGTTGAGGTAATAATCAGGACCCCGCACGAAGCGGGTTAGATTAATAACCGGAACCCCGCACGAAACGGGTTATGGTAATAACCGGGACCCCGCACGAAGCGGTAGGTAATAACCGGGACCCCCCACGAAGTGGGTTTGGTAATAACCAGGACCTCGCACAAAGCAGGATGGGGTAATAACTGCGACACGCACGAAGCGGGTTAGGGTAATAACCGGGACCCCGCACGAAGCAAGTTGGGGTAATAACCGGGACCCCGCACGAAACGGGTTGGGGTAATAACCAGGACCCCGCACGAAAAGGTAAGGGTAATAACCGGGACACCGCACGAAGCGGTTGGGTAATAACCGGGACGCCGCATGAAGTGATAAGGGTAACCGGGACTCCGCACGAAGCGGTTGGGTAATATCCGGGACGTCGCACGAAGCGGGTTGCGTAATAATCGAGAGGCCGCACGAAGTGAGTTGGGCTAATAACCGGGAAGCCGCACGAAACGGGCTGGCTAATAACGGGGATACCGCACAAAGCGGGATGGGCAATAACCGGGACGCCGCATGTAGCGGTAAGCGTAATAACCGGGACGCCACACGAAGCGAGTTCGGCTAATAACCGGGACACCGCACGAAGCGGGTTGGGTATTAACTAGGACCCCGCACGAAGCGGGCTTGGGTAATAACCAGGACCCGCACGAAACGGGCTGGTGAAATAACTAGGAACAACACGAAGCGGGTTGGGGTAACAACCGGGATTCCGCACGAAGCGTATCGACGTAATAGCAGTGACGCCGCACGAAGCAGGTTGGGGTAATAACTGTGACGCCGTAAGAAGCTGGTTGGGGTAATAACTGGGACCCCGCAAGAAACGGGTTCGGGTAATAAATAGGACCTGAAACGAAGTGGGTTGAGAAAATAACCGAGAGCCCGAACGAAGCGGGTCGGGGTAATAGCCGTTACCCCGCACGAAACGTGTTGGGTAATAATCGAGACCCCGCACGAAACGGGTTAGGGTAATAACCGGGACACCGCACGAAGTGGGTTGGGTAATAACCAGGACCCCGCACGAAGCGGGATGGGGTAATAACCGCGACTCGCACGAAGCAGGTTAAGGGAAATAACCGGGAACTCGCACGATGCGGGTTGGGGTAATAACCGGGACCTCGCACGAAGCGGATTGGGGTAATAACCGGGATCCCACACAAAACGGGTTGGGTTAATAACTGGGACTCGG
The DNA here is from genome assembly GCF_000184155.1 of Fragaria vesca subsp. vesca. Lineage (NCBI taxonomy): Eukaryota > Viridiplantae > Streptophyta > Magnoliopsida > Rosales > Rosaceae > Fragaria > Fragaria vesca. The sequence goes on from NC_020491.1 coordinate 21,149,326, forward strand.
CACAAATCTAGTCGGGGTAATAGCCGGGACCCCGCACGAAGCGGGTCGGGGTAATAACCGGGGCCCCGAACGAAGCGGTTTGGGTAATACCAGCGACCTCGCACGAAACGGATCAGGGTAATAGCTGCGACCCCGCACGAAGCGGGTTGGATAATAATCGGGACCCTGCACGAAGCAGGTTAGAGTAATAAGCGGGACCCCGCACGAAACGAGTTGGGTAAGAACCAGGACCCCGCACGAAGCAGGTTGAGTAATAATCGGGACCCCGCACGAAACGAGTTCGGGTAATAACCGGGACCCTTCATGAAGTGAGTCGCGGTAATAGCCGGGACACTGCACGTAGCGAGTCAGGAAAAAAGCCAAGACGCCGCACGAAGCGGTAAGGGTTATAACTGACACGTCGCACGAAACTGTTGGGTAATAACCAGGACGCCGCACGAAGCGGTAACGGTAAAAACCGAGACGCCGCACGAAGCGGTTAGGTAATATCCGGGACGCCGCACGAAGCGGTTGGTAATAACCAGGACCCCGCACGAAGCGGTTGGGGTAATAACCGGGACGCCGCACAAAACGGTAAGGGTAATAACCGGAACACCGCACGAATCAGTGGGGGTAATAACCGGGACGCTGCTCGAAGTAGGTTGGAGTAATAACCGGGTAGCCGCACGAAGCGGGTTGGGTAATAACCGGGACGCCGCACGAAGCGGGTTGGGTAAAAACCGAGACGCCGCACGAAGCGGGTTGGGCAATAACCGGGACGCCGCATGAAACGGTAAGGGTAATAATAGGGACACCGCACGAAACGGTAAGGGTAATAATAGGGACACCGCACGAAACGGGTTAGATAATAGGGACACCGCACGAAACGGTAAGGGTAATAATAGGGACGCCGCCTGAAGCGGTCAGGGTAATAACCGAGACATCGCACGAATCAGTAGGGTAAGAACCGGGACCACACACAAAGTGGGCTCAGGTAATAACCGGGACCTGCACGAAACGGGTTAGGCAATAACCGGGACCCCGCACGAAGCAGTTTGGGTAATAACCGGGACCCCGCACGAAACGGGTTGTGGTAATAACCGGGATCCTGCACGAAGCGAATCGGGGAAATAGCCGGGACTGTGCACGAAGCGGGTCGGGATAATAGCCGGGACACCGCACGAAGCGGTAAGAGTAATAACAGACAAGCCGCACAAAGCGGTTGGGTAATAACCGGGACGCCGCACGAAGCTGTAAAGGTAAAAACCGGGACCTCGACGGAAACGGGTCGGGGTAAAAATCGGGACCCTGCGCGAAACAGGTTAGAGTAACAACCGGGACCCGCGTGAAGCACGATGGGGTAATAATCGGTACCCCGCATGAAGCGGATTGGCATAATAGCAGCTACCCCGCACGAAGCTGGTCGGGGTACTAACCGGGACCACGCACGAAGCGGGTTAGGTATTAACCGGGACCCCGCACGAAACGAGTTCAGGAAATAACCGGGAACCGGCACGTAGCTGGTCGGGGTACTAGCCGGGACCCCGCATGAAGCGGGTCGAGATAATAGCCGTTATTCCGTAAGAAGCGGGTTAGGTAATAACCGGGACTTCACGCAAAGCGGGTGAGGATAATAACCGGGACCCCGCACGAAGCGGGTTGGGGTAATATCTGAGACCCCGCACGAAGCGGGATGGGGTAATAACCGCGACCCGCACGAAGCGGGTTGCCGAGTTAGGGTAATAACCGGGACCTCGCACGAAGCAGGTTGGGGTAATAACCGGGAGCCCGTACGAAGAGGGTTTGGGTATTAACCGGGACCTCGCACGAAGCGGGTTGGGGTAATAACCGGGACCTGCGCAAAACAGGTTCGGGTAATAACCGGGACTCGGCAAGAAATTGGTTGGGGTAAAAGCCGGGACCCCGCACGAAGCGGGTCGAGATAATCTCTGTTACCCCGCACAAAGCGTGATGGGTAATAACAGGGACCCCGCACGAAACGGGTTGGGATAATAACTGGGTCCCCGCACGAAACGAGTTGTGGTAATAATCGGGACCCCGCACAAAGCGGTTAGGGTAATAACCGGAACGTCGCACGAAGCGGTAAGACGATGCGGTAGGGTAATAACCGAGACGCCGCACGAAGCGAGTTGGGTAATTACCGGGATCCCGCACGAAGCGGGCACGGGTAATAATTGGGACCTGCACGGAAAGGGTTTGGGTAGAAACCGGGACCCGGACGAAGCGTGTTGGGGTAATAACCAGAACCCCCCACAAAGTGGGTTAGGTAATAACAAGGACCCCGCACGAAGCGGGATGGGGTAACAACCGCGACCCACACGAAGCGGGTTAGGGTAATAACCGGGACCCTGCACGAAGCGGGTTTGGTTAATAACCGGGACCCCGCACGAAGAGGCTTGGCGTAATAACCGGGACCCCGCACGAAGCGGGTTGGGGTAATAACCAAGACCCCTCACAAAGGGGGTTGGGGTAATAACCGGGACCCCGCACGAAGCGGGTTGGGGTAATAACCGGGACCCCGCACGAAGCGGGTTGGGATAATAACCAGGACCCCGCACGAAGAGAGCTGGAGTAATAACCCGGACGCCGCCCGAAGCGGGTTGGGGTAATAACAAGGACACCGCACGAAGTAGTAAGGGGTAATAACCGGGATGCCGCACGAAGCGAGCTGGGGTAATAACCGAGACGCCGCACGAAACGGGTTGGGGTAATAACCGGGACAACGCACGAAGCGGGTTGGGGTAATAACCGGGACTCCGCACGAAACAGGTTAGGTGATAACAAGGACCCCGCACGAAACGGGTTGGGTAATAACCGGCACCCCGCACGAATCAGGGTTTGGGTAGTAACCAGGACACCGCACGAACCAATAAGGGGTAGTAACCAGGACGCCGCCCGGGTTTGGTTAATAACCGGGACCCCGCACGAAGAGGCTTGGCGTAATACCGGGACCCCGCACGAAGCGGGTTCGGGGTAATAACCAAGACCCCTCACAAAGGGGGTTGGGTAANAACCGGACCCCGCACGAAGCGGGTTGGGGTAATAACCCGGGACCCCCTCACAAAACGGGTTGGGGTAATAACCGGGACCCTGCACGAAGCGTGTTAAGGTAATAACCGGGAGCCCGCACGACGCGGGTTAGGGTAAAAAACTGGAACTCGCACGAAGCGGGATCGGGTAATAACCGGGACCCGCACGAAGGGGTAAGGGTAATAACCGGGACGCTGCACCAAGCGATAAGACGATGCGGTAAGGTAATAACCGGGACACCGCACGAAACGAGTTGGGTAATAAACGGGACCCCGCCCGAAGCGGGCTCGGGTAATAATTGGGACCCAAACGAAAAGGGTTTGGGTAGAAACCGGGACCCGCATGAAGCAGGTTAGGGTAATAACCAGGACCCCCCACAAAGTGGGTTTGGTAATAACAAAGACCCCGCACGAAGCGGGATGGGGTAACAACCGCGACCCACAAGAAGCGGGTTAGTGTAATAACCGGGACCCGCACGAAGCGGGTTTGGATAATAACCGGGAGCCCGCACGAAGAGGCTTGGCGTAATAACCAGGACCCCGCACCAAACAGATTGGGGTAATAACCGGTACTCGGCACGAATCTGGTCGGGGTAATAACCGTTACCCAGCACGAAGCGTGTTTGAAAATAACCGGGACCCCGCACGAAAGTTGTTGAGTAATAATCGGGACGCCGCTCGAAGTAGGTTGGGGTAATAACCAGAACGCCGCACGAAGCGGGTTGAGGTAATAACCGGGACCCCCCATGAAATGGGATAGGTAATAAGCAGAACCCCGCACGAAATGGGATGGGTAATAACCAGGACCCCACACGAAGCGAATTAGGATAATAACCGGGACCTCGCACGAAGCTAATCGGTAATAAATGGGACGCCGCACGAAGCGGGTTCGGTAAGCGACCAGAAAACTGAGAGATGGATGTGGTAGCATTGGATGATGAGGAACCGGTAGAAGTTGATGTGTCCACCCTTACTCGTTTATGGTCAGAATCAACAAACACAGGCCTAGTAAGTGGCCTATTTTCCCAAGAGCTTGTGCTTTTAAGTAAAACAACAACTTCAGACATTGTTGGCCTTAGAGCAGGTGATGATTGAGTGCACATTAGAGCAATCACAACAATCTTTTTCACATTTTGTCACATCCCGACCCTTATATTTTTACCTTATTTACTAGCGTGATTATAATAAGAATTTTACCGTCCCGATCTTTGAGTAAATAGTTTAATTGGTCCCTAGAGGGGTTTCGGGGACGATTATGTGCGGAGGATAATTCGTATGTGGAAAATACGACGACGGTAAAAATAGTAAATTTTAGCTAGTAAAAGGTAATTTTTATTCGGGTATTATTTTTCGGGGTGTTGAATTTTGGAATTTTGGGTTAAAAGGATTGTTGGGTCGGCTGGGCCGAGCCCAACCCATTTCTTCTTCCTTTCTCTCTCTCTCCCTCCCGTTTTCTCTCTTCCACCCGCATTTCTTCTCCCTCCACCCGGGAAACTTCTCCACCGCCGTCCGCCGCCGTCCGGCCGCCCCAGACCGCCGCACCGGTTCCAATCGATCGACCTCCAACCCAGCAGCCTTCCTGGA
>NC_020491.1:21160667-21162112 GCF_000184155.1 Fragaria vesca subsp. vesca
GGTATGGGCACATATTTATACACCCGTCTGTCCACCTTGATGGCGTAGTGTAGCACCGCATTAAGGCGTGACGTGAGCGTTGGACGCGAGCGTAGTAGCCCTATATAGACCCATGAATTTATATAGGGAGTATGGACGAGTGTAAATACATACATATATTATAGAGTCTGAGAGGCTCGATATTTTATGGGATAAAGGTTTTATCGCTTGCGGCATGCATTCGATTTTTCCTTAGAAATTAATTTGGGGAAACATAAATATTTTATTTATTAATTTATTTTTGTCCACTCACTCTAACGTTATTAAATGTTTTCCCCTGGGCCCTTCGTTTTAAATTGCCCAGTCTGCAGAGTTCGAGTTGGATCTAGTAGGAGACGAGGCATAGTCACCCGCTTTTCGGCCAGTTTTCATCAGTAGGTTACCTGTTCAACCTACTCGTGTTTTCTTGCTTCCGCTTGTGTTTAGTAGCTCTGAATACTTTAGAATGTTTGTATTTTATGTGATGTTCAGAAGTGATAAATTAAGAGTGTAATTTGAAATTTTCGAGTTAGGGTTGTCCATCTGCAAGGGAGATTTTCTTAATCTTTTCAGTAAATTTTCCTTGGAGGTGGTCCCCGCACGACTTACTCTGGGTTTCAGGGTGAAATTCGGGGTGGGACGTGTCAGTATATTGGTGTGATTTATGGAATTTTTGGATGAGATTTGGATAGGTTTGTGAATTTCCGAAGTGTGGTATTTTTGGCGGGTAATTAATGTAGAATCCGGCCATTGGATTTAAGTCGTATTTTGGGGAGGTTGTATTTACGACTATTGAGTGTGATATTTAAGTTCGGATCGTTCCGATGTAAGAATATCGAAGTTAGGCAATGATGAGCGTAATTATGGCTCTCGGGTAATTTTGCCTATTTTGATTAAATATTGGATTATTGGATGGGAAATTAATATTTTATTTGGAACAGGACGTGAGGAGGCTCGAGCAGACGAGACCACAGATCGACAGCAGGCTTAGGCCTAATTTGTGAGTGGACTTTTGTTTTAAATAAATGCATGCTAAGTTCACGATTGAATAATTAATGTCGTGGAGTATTTTGCCGTCAATTAATTTTGACGCTTTTATTTCTCTGAGAGAGAGTTACCGAAAATGGGATTTTCGGTGAATATAAATATGTATATATGAGAGAGTATGTATAAAAAATGCTAGCTAGCCATATGTGTCTGTCCACCTTAATGGCGTAGCTTATAGCCGCATTATGGTGTGACGTGAGCGTTGGACGTAAGCGTAGTAGCCCTATTTGAGTGTTTAATTCATAGTAGGGGGTATGGACACATATTTATACACCCGTCTGTCCACCTTGATGGCGTAGTGTAGCACCGCATTAAGGCGTGACGTGAGCGTTGGACGCGAGCGTAGTAGCCCTATATAGACCCATGAATTTATATAGGGA
>NC_020491.1:21162132-21165795 GCF_000184155.1 Fragaria vesca subsp. vesca
GCTGTGTATCCTCTGTCATACAACATCAGAATGATAACATCAGTGTTGAGAAGAAATATGGTTGTATTCATTAGTGGCTAGTACAGGAATTGAAGAAATATAGATAAGTCTTTTAGCTTACAATGTTCCTGCAAATCGGGTACTAAGATGACTTTGGTCCTCGGGTAAAAGCCTTGCCAATCCAAAATCTGCAATTCTTGGCTGAAAATCATCATCCAAAAGAATGTTGCTGGGTTTTATATCTCTATGTATGATACATACATGGAATTCTTCGTGTAGATAGGCTAGACCCCTAGCTGTACCGAGGATTATATCATTCCGTTGCTTCCAGTTTAGAGAGCCTCTTTTCGGGCCTATTTTCCATGAAAAAGAAATGGAAGAAGAAGAAGAAGAAAGAATCATGAAATAAACAAATAAACTGAATGCAGATTTTGTTTATATTTGTTAATAACATAGTATGCATGAATGTATAGCTAGCCGAGGCTAAGAGTAGAGGATCACCAAATAAGTATTTGTCGAGACTGTTGTTTGCCATGTATTCAAATCAGAAGTAATTCTGGTCCTTTGCTACAACATCCGAGAAGGCGAATTAGATTCCGGTGATGCACATTACTTATAAGCTTGACTTCATTTTCAAAACTTGTCATTGCCCTGTCTGTTTGAAGTATTGCTAGTTTCTTTACTGCAACTGTTTTCCCATTGTTTAGAGTAGCCTGTTCAAGGATGAATAGTGAGATTATGCATTTAGAAAATCATAGAATATATATGCTCTGAGAAAGTATGTGGAACCAAGGACTACAATTAAAATCTTTCACAAAATATTTGATAGTGCACCATTTTTTTTTTTTTTTTACCTTGTAGACATCCCCAAATCCTCCTTCTCCTAGTTTATTTTCATCACTAAAATTTTCTGTTACCGACTTCAAATCCTTATACTTATAATTCACTGGACCTTGCAACTCGGTTGCTCCCAAAATGTCTCCTAGAAAAGAATAAGGCAATGTGAATTTTTTCCATATCTTACAAAAAAAAAAAAAAAAATACACACACAGACAGGTTCAGTAAATACAACTTGAGCTTCAAATTGTTATGTGTTATTCTATGTCCTATGTCTTTTGGTTTTTTATTAACATTTACAAAAACTTATCTGCATGTCAAGCAGATAGGATTAAGAAATGTAAATGCCAACAGTAACACATAGGATCCTCCTCTAAAAAGGCAGAGGCTGGAGAGAAGTACATTAGTAAGACAACAAATTTAGGATGCAAACTTAGGATCTCATATGTGAAACATTAAATTCTGTGATTGTAACTTGTGAGCAAGACTATACCTCTGCTAATTGTCTTTGGCTTCCTTGAAAGTCTATTATAGACAAGAAATCCGGCAACGAGGAATATAAGACCTACACCTCCAACTACTACTCCAATGATGATAGCCTTCTTTGTTGAATTACCTCCTGCAACAGAACATATAACAAAAATTACAATTCTTTTCAAGCAGCAAGGGACTATGAAATTTGATTTCTCGAGGGGGACGCAGAAATTTGAACTTTGAAGAAGTGTTTTAAGGCATTTCTTTAAACATCTTTTTATGTCTCCTCCTTAATCCTTAATCAAATTAAAGGGGTGTAGCTAATGAAACTAGCCATGTCCGAAAAGAAATGAATCACCAATATTCAATAAAGTACTTAGATGATATGATTAGCCGAGTAGCATATAGAAGAAGAGATTTACGTACCCTTTTTAAAGAAAGGCGTGATATTAGTAGTCTGGTTATCTGGGAAGAAAGAAGTAGCAGAGTACCTCAAGAAACAACCAGCATCAACTGCCCTACCATCTGTATCAGGAAGGCAGCTCTGTACATTGGTGTATGCCACCTTTAAACAATCTAGGCAACCAATTTGGCTAGTTGTCTCGGCACATTGTGCCACACCATAGATGGTTGTGTTTGCACTACCACTAACTACCACATTCGATGCTGTGAAGAAACCGTTAATATTAGACGTAGCAACTTGTAGATCCATCAGCAGTTCTTCTGCAGCTGCGGTAAAGGTTGTAGCTGGTGATCCAGTTTGATTCCCACAGTCCTACATTACCAGGAAGGGTAGTCTGGTCAAAAAATGCACTGCTCTCATACCTACAAGCGTACAACAGATGTCAGTGGTTGTTAAAAGTTTTACTACATAGTGTTTGTTTGCTTCGTCATAATGTACTAGTCTCTTTTATTAGCTTCTGCCTGCTGTTGTGATTTGTTACTGCACATTTGTAGTGGCGAACTCAAATGGCCAAATTCCTATTTGGAATGCTGTGAATTGTTAACCGTTTCAGCTTTCACCATTGCCAATCTTTTGCCGGAATGTTGTTATGATGGGGTCTTGCTTAAGGGGAATTTACTCGACAGGTATTTTTTGCCAGAATTTTGTTGGTATGACATCTTGTTGGAAGTAGGCATAATATTCAGTTGACATATAGTGATGGGATCATCAAATTGATTATATATAAGTTGTTACACATCATTTTCAAATTATTTGACAGCCCCACCTCAAAATAATGTCATATTAAACCTGCAGACTATACTTGATATATGCCATCTCAACATGTAATGCTTATATATAGTGTGCTGATTTAACAATGTGGATGGCCGGCACCAGCTAGCTTGGATTTAGAAATTGACAGACGTGATTTCTTTGACTTATAATTCTTATTTTCCAATTCCATCCGATTATGCGAGTGGGTTGCAAATTCCAAATTTGAATGGCTGACTGAAGCAAATTTTATTGCGTAGCATCATTATTCAAAAAAGCTGAATATTTCGATCATTGAGTAGTTGGAAAGTATAAGTAAACATATACATTCATATTCGATATTTAGTTTGGGGATGAAAATTTTGACTTTTGTGACGATCGTCACTTATGATGGAAGAGAATTTTATATCTAGTAGAATAATGGACACCATCACTAGGAAGAAAACAAATTAACATACGATATATGAACATACAAGTACTCTGAAATCTGATTAACAGATTTAGAAGAATAACACAGAGTAATGTGGTACGTACCGGAGAAAGCATCCGTCGTAGACAACGCGAGCGCCATTGGAGGCAGAGCAGTTGCGGATTTGGGAGACGGCGGCAGCAAAGCAAGATAGACAGTCTGCAGAGGAGAGGTAGTTCCTACACTGCGTCATGGCGTAGACGGGGTCGGAGCCCTTGGCCTGTTGTGCCGTTGCAAAGTGCTTGCTGCCGTTCAGTAGTTGCGCTTTGAGGTCCAAGAAAGTGGCGTTGAGATTGGTATAGAAGTCTGACAAGCTTGTTGCATTGTACTGGCTGCAACCCTTGTTCAAAAGATTGATCTGCGGGTCTGCACCAACACAACTAGCCAACCACCATACGTGGCTCACTGCAATTATAGCCAATATCATCTTATTCGTCATGACCTTCATGGTTACTGGGATTCTAAGGAATCTGTCTGTCTGCAGCTGAGAGTTTGAGACTGAGCAAGAAGAGAAACAAAGGTAATTAGCTTGAAATATATTGATCGAGTATGAGTAAACAAGAGAAACAAAACTACTGAATCAAGTTACGTCGCTTACATGGCATATGCAGACTAAATGACTAATGCTGGGAACAGGTCAGCATCAGTCATGGAGTCTCTCTCTCTCTCT
>NC_020491.1:21165815-21170056 GCF_000184155.1 Fragaria vesca subsp. vesca
TACGTACGTCGTCTCTCTCTCTCTCTCTCTCTCTCTCTCTCTCTCTCTCTCTCTCTCTCTCTCTCTCTGTGTAATATATCCTAAAAATATATGTAAAAAGAGGATGAGTACAAGTTTCTTGTCTTTTGATTAAGCTGACTTGAATGAAAGGGAGAGTTCTACAGTGCTGACCGGCCGGAAATAACTTCTACCTAGCTAGTGGTCTTGAAACAGCAACGCACAATTCAAGGACTTAAACGATTAGTAAACAGAAATTACTGCCACTAGCTAGGTTCAAACCCCAGAAGAGCGAGTCCTCTCCCAAAAAAAAAAAAAAAAAACAAACAACAACAACAGAAGAGCGATAGAGCAAGTACGTCGAAAACCATACAAAAACCAAGACTCGAGAGAGATTGGTAGCATACAAAAACCATATATCGCAGACAGCTCCGTTCTTTTTACAAGCTCCAATATCGATCGTATATACATTCTTTCCAACCTCCATTCTCTTATTGATCAAGACTGCGGGCACGTAGACAAGATAGTTATGCTGCTATTGTGTATCAACAATTCCCATCCCCCTTTCTTCTTCTTATTGGAATCATGATTCTGACATAACAAACCAGGTTAGGAGAGGAAAGTAAAGGGAAGGAAGCCATACATTATCGGAAATCCCAGCCATTTGCTTGAATGCATAACATACAGAGTTTTTTTTTTTTTTTTTTTTCCCTGGAACCTCCATGGTCATTTCCCAAGTAAAACCAGTTCTTTTTCACAAAAATCCCCACCCCCAAACCGCTCCTTTATTCAATGATGGTGTCTCATCAATCTTTCAATCTTTCAATCATTGTTATCACCCTGAAAGGAATTTAGAATGGGGACATAATATGATAATATAATGGTACATTGCTCCTTTCCAGTTTCCACTACCGGAGATTCAAAAAAACTCACTGCCTTGTGGTCCGTATGTCACTACGTACTCTTATTAGAATGTGTAGATGTAGATGTAGTCATGTAGATGTATCTCCTATGTCTCATATGTTCTGTTGACATGAAAACCTCCATAGAGCAAGGATATCACTCCAAAATAAAAGGGTGGATAACCTTTTTTTTTTTTTTTTTTAGAAATGGAGTGTTCAACATGAAAGCTCAACTGACTCAATGAAAATAGCAGACTACATCTGCTGACATGCAATGGGATTTACCTTAGCATAAGCCTTCTCTCGATGCTGGGAATCAAACAATTTAAGCTATCAAATTTACCTTAATTTTCATGTGAGACCATTGTTGTTGTGAGATGCTTTGAATAAAATCAGCATCCTGGATGTAACAGAAGGCTCCTAGGACGAGCCTGCAATGCTTAAATATTACATGTAATTTCATCTGCATGCCATTTTAAGATGCTTAAATATTGCAGGAGAGAAGGCAAGGAATGAAACAATTGCTTGATACCTATAGTCTAGATAAAACTTCATTAAGAAACAGCACAATGTTCTCATAGCATTCACGAATCCGTGAGGCATCTCTGTCCCTTGCTGCATAATCAAGCTGCAATGCACATCAAAATGGTCCGGTCAATGAAAGTGATCTTGTTTACAATAAGTGGAATTATTGACACAGGAAACAAAGTACAAAACACAAGGATATCAAAAAAAAAACAGTATGATGAAATCATAATCCCTTGGGGAAAAAAAAAAAAAAAATCAAGTGTATCAACACAATTGAAAACAGAACAGATATAAAAAGAAGAGCATCGAAGTACTGGCCATTCATCCATCACAATAAGCCATATCCATAACATCGAGTATTAGACTTCAAAGAACAAGTCAAAATGACATCCCAGATAACATCAAAAACAGTAAGGAACATCAATATTCTCGGTTTATCGAGCAATCACATAAAATTTATTTAAACATCGGACGTAGAGATATGAGTGATTATTAAGACCTGATACTTTATCCATGTTCTTAAACAATCTAATGTGTATAACGGAATCAATATATCGGGTGGAAACTTACTCTTGTAACATTGTTGAAGAGATTGGAATAAAGTTTCCTCAATAGGGGTCTCTCATTTCCAGGTTTTTGTTGAATAATGGTATAAATGTCCTGCTTCAACAATGGCGAACTCTTCCGGACTGCTGTTTGTAGTTGCCCCCATGACTCTGACTCTATCAGTTGTTTCACTTGCAATAAAGCTTGTGCGTGTCCAATGATTCCACTCTCTGCCTCTTCAATTGTCTGATCAGGTGCCACCAGTAGAAAGTCGAACCCATATGCGAGTTTAGTGAAAAATGAATCTTTTGCTAACAGTACTAGGCTTAATGCTGCTATTGCTCCTACTCTTCTATTCATGTTAATATCAGAAACCTTGAGTGGCTTCTCTCTGAACTGAAAGGAGGGTTTCATAGAGCAGGAAAATGTAGGATTGAAGTGCATTGGGTTGTTTTGAAGCATCGCTACCCTCATTGTCAATTACGAGGATATCTCCTGTAAGACCAGACACCTTGTTACCGGAACAGATTGCAATGTTTAAGTTACAAAGTGTAAAAGACAAGACAGAGGCACACCTTGAAGCTTAAGCCTTGAATTTGAGAACCCAGAAAGGGAAGAGAGCAACTTCTATCTGGACATGGCCTCAGCGTCTTCAATCCTCAGCCTCTGATCCTCCTATCTGTTCTTTCTCACCTTTTCACCTATTGGCCCTTTTTTTTTTTTTATCGAAAATACTTCTGCCCGCCTGGTGGGCGATTACCTGATAACATCGAAAAACCGCTACCACAGATCGACTCAAACCCTTTTTCTTTGACTAACTGTTCGTTTAGAAATTTTAGATACATCTCTAATTTTTTAATACACACGTATTGCTTAATATATCTTTCATCTAGTTTTTTACTTCGATATTAAACTTAATATACATCATAAACTGTCTATAATACCCTTATATTAAAAATTAAAAATAATATATTGTTTAGTATAATTATTATAAATTTACTCTTAATTTTGGTAACTCTTTTATGTATTTTTTTCTATTTTCTGCTAGAAATTTTTTCTTTACATCGTCAAATTTATAATCAAAAGACTATTATTACACAAACTCCAAATCTCTTATGCGACATCAATCATTTGTTTTTTTTTGTCATGAAACATATTTATAAATGCCCAAAAACAAATAGGAGGCCCAAACAAAGCCATGGGCAGGCCCATAAACAAGTCATTCATAGTCTGATTCATAAAGAAATCAAGACAAGAGAAACATAAATTAAACTACAATAAAAAAGCCTACAAAGTAAAAAACCCAACAGCCTAAAACACTCAAACCCTAAACAAGACTTTTTCTTCAATTCCATCTCGCAACCACCGGTGAGAACTCGTCACCGAAGCTCCGACGGAAGTCGCAAGCGTGGATAGAGAACCAAGGTGGTCTGCAGAGGTGAGGATACGGCCGGAGCCGCCATACATTCTCCAATTGATCGATTACGAGAAATTCTCATATAAAGGAACACCCACAACCAAACCAAAAAAGATCTCAGCCGAGAAAACTCAGATCTGTAGAGGTAGTTGCAAAAGACTACGAAATCCTCCATGGCATGGCAAGGTAGAGAAGAAGAAGGAGTTTTGTTCGTGGTTTGAAGATCTTGAGCAACAAAGGAAGACAAAAGCCTACAAATCATCTTAAAAACGGATCTGTGGTTATATCCTAGAGTTTTAGATCTAAGAGATGAACACAGATTTGATCTTCAATGAACGAAATCAAAGGCAAAACAAAGAGAAATCACACACGTACAGTGAGAAATCACCACAAGGATGAGAAATCACCACCTAGGTGAAGGAGATCTAAGCAAAAGGAAGGCTGGAAGATGAGAGAGTTTGAAGTTTTAGAGAGAAGGCAGAGCTTCTCTCTCTAACGAGAGAAACATAAGGATTACATTTTGCTTCACACATCAATCATCTAAGTCATATATACCTAGCTACTTTTTTCAATATGTACAGCATGTCAAGATGAACATGTAGTACTTCAAAATAGTCTGCAAGATCAAAACTAAAACTGATACAAAAAAAATGTAGAACCCAAATGAACCGATGTTAATTGAACAATATATGTGATTATTTGGTAGCAGTTCAGGTCATGAATTCTAAAAAAGTTTTTTTTTTTTTTTTTTTTGTGTGTGTATAAAACAATGAATTGTGGAGAAGAATTAAGTTTAGGGAAAAAGTAGTTGTTTCGATGGTTTTAGGGTAGGGTTTAGGGTTTAGGGTCCT
>NC_020491.1:21170076-21172477 GCF_000184155.1 Fragaria vesca subsp. vesca
TGGGATTTCTTTTGTAAGAATACCTGCTTATTTGTACATTACTATGATCTCGGTGTTTGCTCTCAGCATGGTGTGTGTTTTTGCATAATGACTCAATGCTTTGTTTATGTAGAGCAATTCGACTGCAACTCCAATTGAAAGGAGTGATTCACACAGAACTGTTGTTTCAATGGAGGATTACGAGCATGGTGATAACGGGGTATGTGACTAAGACTACTTCTTGTCTCTTTTTTTTTGTTTTTAATCCCTTGTTAACTTGCTAGGGTAGCGGCACTGATGCTCAAGAGAGGGACTTGCTATAAATGGCGGTGTTTATGAAGATAACCACGATGAGCAAGCATGCAGAGTTGTAGAAACTTGCCAAGATCATGGAGCTGATACTCAGGTAAATGAACCTGCTGTAAATTTTGGTGTCTGCGGAGATAACCGCAGTGAACAAGCATGTGAAGCTGTGGATTCATATTGCGTTATACTTCTTCTTCTTTTTTTTCTTTTTTTTGTTCCCCTTTTTTTTTTCATAGTGGTGTGCTATCCCCTATGATTATGTGGAATGTAGGAGAAACATAATCCACATAATCGTTTTGTGATTCAAATCTTGTAAATCTTTCACAAAATTATGTGTACTTCTTTTTCTTGAAGGGTGAGCTGGTCTTGTTGAAAGCTGGAGAATCTGTGTGCGAAGACAATAATCTTGTTGATACAGCCTTAGTAAATAGAGAGGCCACTTTAACTAATCCTTCCACTCTTGTAACTGACAAGGCGGGGAAAGATTTGTTGATTGATTTAGAGGCATGATTCAGGGATTTTGTTGCCTACTTTGATTCTAAGGATAGCTTGGGCATTACTGTTGATAGTATCAAAAAACCACTGTTGAGTGGTAATCAATCCCCCTTTGAAAGTGGTATGGTTCCTTCGGAGTTTGTGGTTTTGCTGACCAAATTTGCTCAAAAGTATGGTGGAGCTAGTTTTTCTAGCTTGTTTGCAGAGGGAAAAAGTGCTTATGAGAAACATACTTTAATTGAAAGGCTTGGTCTGCTATTGTATAACATGGAAATCGAGGAAGTGAAGCATGAGGGGATCTTCTTCTTCTTTCTTTTTTTTTTTTTTTGTTGTTTTGTGTGCAGGTGCAGGAAATTGAGAGGTACCATAATTCATAAATGCTTCTTCAATTTTTATGCTAGAAAGATTACAAAAGGTTGCAACATCACTACAGTGGTGTGTTTGCAAAGAGTCATGGAGTATTAATGTTTTGGTAAGATTTGCTAATGTTAGGTATCTATCTGACCCATATAAATATTGTTTCCAAATGATTTATGTATTGTAAAACACCATGATATTTTGGTGATGCAAAACAAATCTTTGTCGCTATATCTTTGAATGATGTCTAGATGATTGCTTTACGCGAAATTGTTCGTGAGTATAGATGGTTAAAGCCTCTATAACTACACACATTCGAAGAGCAAATGATTTAAATTTTTCAACAGATTAACCTACATACTTTTATGAAGTTAATTATGTTTGCATTCGACGTATGAAGTAATGTTTCACCAAAAGCGACAACACTAAATATATATCATGTAACTTATGAGCAAAGTTTCAGTTCTCAAAATCAAAACGAACCAAGTTAGATCTGAGAACAATATGGCAAATTTATTTACTAAATCATTGTCTAAGGTGACATTTGAAAAACATATTAAAAGCATTGGTATGCTTAAGTTATCTAAGCACCCATGATTGTAAGAATCAGGGGAATGTGCAGACGTCAAGGGGAGTCTGGCACACACGTGTCATTTTCAAATGTGAATGATGCGTTATATTCTAGAATCAAAATAGGATTCGATATCAGTATTGTAATAAAAATATATATATAATTTTTTTATATATTGTATCCTCTATATATAGAGTTTTAGAGTTTATTCTATAAATAAAATTGATTGATATTCTCCTTAAATTCTCTTATTTCTCATACAACATATTCTAACAACTTGTATTTATTTATGGTTTTTGGGTTGATTGTTCCGTCGTAGTCCCTTAAAAACGATCTTTTATATAATATCATATCATTTTTCTATTTCACTTAATATTGTGTTTGTCACATCCCGACCCTTATATTTTTACCTTATTTACTAGCGTAATTATAATAAGAATTTTACCGTCTCGATCATTGAGTAAATAGTTTAATAGGTCCCTAGAGGGTTTCGGGGACGATTATGTGCGGAGGATTATTCGTATGAGGAAAATACGACGACGGTAAAATGGTAAATTTTAGCTAGTAAAAGGTAATTTTTATTCGGGTATTATTTTTCGGGGTATTTTTATTTTTTTGAGTTTGGGTTGATAAGGGTGGACCGGTTGGGAGGCCCAACCCATTTTCCTCTCTTTCTCTTCTTCTCCCTTTTCT